>NC_092397.1:21106924-21399424 GCF_030028105.1 Mobula birostris
AAATTCATTGAATCAGGTATAGGGAAAAGTTAGCAGAATTGTTCGTGGACCAGTGCTGACTGGCGAATAGTCGGTGACTGCATCGGTTTCCTTCCAGAGACCAAAGGCGAGTTGGATGGTGCATTCACTGGCTGCAAGATACTGTCCTTTGTGTACATGAGAGACAGGAGGAAAGCGGCGATATGAGATAGTGCAGTTACTGTGGATATGGTGAGGGCCATATCAATGACAGTTATGTCCTGCAGAGTCAGAGCCCAAGTTCACGGTCAGATTGCGAAGTTCGGTCTAGGATGAGGAGCAGCGAGATCCAGTGCCTGATTCTGGGAGCAAATCTCAGCGATTCCAGGACCAGTGCATTTGTCAAATTGTGGCCGGTTGGGAATATTTTACTGTAAGTGTCATTACACTCACAAATTGCGGTGTTGCCATTGTGTGCTGTTCTGGGTCTGGGGAGGAGCTCTGAGTGGAACTGCAATTATACCTTATTGCGGACCGCACTGGTTTCCTTCCAGAGACCAAAGGCAAGATAGATGGTGTGTTCACTGGCCACAAGATACTGATCTTTGTGTACATGGGTGACAGAAGGAAGGAGGCCTCTTTTCTAATTCTATACACGCAGTATGTAGGATCTCTTAGTTTTTGACAATGACATTGGTGCCAATTTGCACCAGGACTCTGGCTTTTCACCCTTCCTCTTGGCAATATCCTACAGCTGCACCTCTACACCCTGGACTCCAGCACCAGGGAGGCAACACACCATCCTTGTGTTTATTTTGCTGCCACAGTATCTCCTGCCTGTCCCCACTAACTACTGAGTCTCCTGTCACTACCACACTGCCTGACTTTTACTTTCCCTGCCACAGGGGAACCACCAAGGTTCCTTCGTCTCGTTTTGAACTTCAAGAAATTCATAGAATCAGGTACAGGCAAAAGTTTCCAAAAAGTGTTAGTGGACTCAGGCTGACTGTCTGAGAACCTCGCGTAAAAACTGCTACGCTCTTGACATTGAAGATCATGGAGATCAGGCCCACAGGCCAAGTGTTGCATGGAGCAAATAGAAGGTGACCACATCGGTTTCCTTACAGAGTCCAAAGGCGAGCTGGATGGTGCAGGCATTGGGTGTAGGATACTGTTCCTTGTGTACATGGGTGACATCTATATATGGACTACAGAAAAAAATAGTACCCCTGCAATACGTTTTAACCACAGGGAATATGCAAGTATGAGAGCTATAGTCAAGTGGGAAATTGTGATTGCCAAAGACAGGTTGAGAAGGATATTCCTGATAATGATAAGATTGATCCCAACGGACTTTGTCAATACTTTAGTCGTAAAAGAGACGTTAAGAGGGAAGTTAAGTATATTTGGAATAACAGTGGGGTATTAAATTATGCAGAGAAGGACATAGCGGATACTCTCAACTCTTATTTTTCTAAAGTGTTCACCTGAAAAGATGTTAGCAATCTGACAGTAAGCGTAGAGAAAAATAAAGTTGCTTAAAGTGACTCTGAGATCTTAGAAAGTGAAAAGGCTGAAAGTTAATAAATCTCAGTGTCAGGCAACATATATCCAAGGGTACTTAAATTAGTCTATGATTGAAAACACAAACACCTAACAAGAATTATTCAAAATTCTGTGAAGATTGGTCAAATTCTGAAGGAAATGGGGTAACATTTTACCGGTATTTAATAAGGGTGACTGCCCTAACACTTGTAACTGTGGACCAGTAAACTTAACGTGTATTGTGGGTAAGATAAGGGAAGCATTAGTAAAGAACGAGTTGTAAAGTCATCTGATAAGAACAGGCATGCAGCTAGTGGGAGCATAGTATCCTTGTCAGGTTGACTGCCAGTGACTAGTGATGATCCGCAGGGGCCGGTGTTGGGACCACTTCTTTTTATGGTGTATATAATGAATTCGAAGATGAAATAGATGGGTTTGTTGCCAAGTTTATAGATGATACAAAGATTGGTGGAGGGGCAGGTAGCGCTGAGGAAATAGTTAGGATGCAGAAGGATTTAGACAGATCAGGAGAATGGGCAGGAAAGTGGCAAATGAAATATAATGTTGGAAAATGCATGGTCATGTACTTTGGTAGTTGAAATAAATGTGCGAATTATTTTCTAAACGCGGAGAAAATCCAAAAATCAGAGGTGCAAAAGAACTTGGGAATCCTTGTGCAGAACACCCTAAAGGTTAACTTGCAGGTTGAGTTGGTGGTGAGAAAGGCAAATGCAATGTTAGCATTCATTTCAAGAGGTCGAGAATACAAGAGCAGGGATGTGATGCTGAGGCTTTTTGGAGGCACTGGTGAGGCCTCACCTTGATTATTGTCTACAGCTTTAGGCTTCTCATCCCAGAAGAAATGTGCTGGCATTGCAGAGGGTCCAGAGAAGGTTCATAAGGATGATACCAGGAATGAAAATGTTGTCATACGAAGTACGTTTGATGGCTCTGCGTCCATACTCACTGGAATTTAGAAAGATGAGGGGGGATCTCCGTGAAGCCTTTCGAGTATTGAAAGGCCTGGACAGAGTAGATGTGGAAGGGTGCTTCCCATTGTGGGAGAGTCTAGCACAAGAAGGCACAGACTCAAGCTAGTGAGGTGTCCATTCAAAACAGAGATGTGGAGAAATTCCTTTAGCCAGAGGGTGATGAATATGTGGAACTTGTTGCCATGTGCAGCTGCGGATCCCAGGTCGTTGGGTGTATTTAAGGCAGAGATTGACAGATTCTTGATTGGACGTGACATTAAAGGTTATAGGAAGAAGGCCGGGAAATGGGGTTGAGGAGGAGAAAAAAAAGATCAGCCATGATTAAATGACACGATGAGCCAAATGGCCTACTCCTGCTATGTGTTATGGCTTTATGGTCTTATGTTAGCAGAAAGTCAGCATGGGTTCAGAAAGGGTAAATCACGTTTTATAAATATGTTGCAGGTCTATGAAGAGGCAAGTAAAATTTATGATAACAATAAAGAGGTAAAAACTTACTGAGAGCTGAAGAGGTAAAGAGGTAAAAATGTACTTGGACTTTCAGAAGGATTTTGGCAAGGTTCCCCACAAGAGATTGATAATCAAATTACAGGATGTAGAGGTTCAGGGTGTGGTATGCGAATGTGTGGAGAATTGGCTCAAAAAGAGAAAACAATGAGTTATGGTGAGAGGATCATTTTCACAGCTGGAAAATGTTCAAAGTGGGGTTCCACAAGAATAAGTTTGACGGCTGCTTCAATTAAACTAGTTAAGTTTGTAGATGACATAATATTAGAGAGATGGGCTGATAAACATCAGGCAGCAGAATCAACACATGTCGATCTAAACAAAATTCTGATGTGGGCAGATGAATGGCAGATTTAACTCAATGCAGGTAAATGTAAAATATTACATACAGGAAGTAGAAATATTAGATATAAATATACAATGGGGTTCTTGAGTAAGAAAGTGCATTGTATGGGAGGGTTTTGGGTGTCCTGGAAGTCATCACTATCAACATCTAGGCAATGCACTGAAGCAATTAGGAAGGCTAATAAAATGTTGGGCTATACAATGTGCTCAGAGGAGTTCACAGATAGAGACGTTTAAAGAGACGTTCTCCTTAAGCTGTATAATGCACTTGTGAGGCCACGCCTTGAGCACTGTGTACAATTTTGATCTCCACATTTTGTGACGGGTGCGAAGGCACTGGAAAGAGTTCACTGAAAGGCAACTAGACTCATACTCATTGCAGGATTGCAGCGTATGAGCTATGCAGTAAGATAGAGTGAACTAAATCTATTTGGCCTAAGATGACAGAGAATGAGAGGAGACGCGGCAGAAGTGTTCAGAATCATTAAGGGTAGAGGTAAGGTAGATGCGATCTGCTACTTCAAAATTAGTCCATCAACAAGGAAATGGGTCCACACATGTAGACTGGTTAAAGGGAGATTTCAGACTAACATCAGGAACAAATTCTTTTCAGAATGATTTGACAAGTACAGAATGAACCCCACACTCACACGGTACGAGAGACTGACAGGTACAGAATGAACCTCACACTTTCAGACTGTAACAGAAACGGACGGGTACGAATGAATCTCACACTCTCACACTGTACCAGAGACTAGCAAATACATGAGGAACATCATAGGACTCCCACTTTCAAATCTCTTACTATCTCTTCTTTCAGTTAGTCCTGGCGAAAGGTCTCGGCCTGAAACGTCGACTGTACCTCTTCCTATAGATGCTGCCTGGCCTGTTGCGTTCACCAGCAATTTTTATGTGTTGCTCATTATTTTGCAGACTGAAATATTTCTCAATTTCTTTTGACATTTGAGATGCGCATTAAAGACTATTAGATCAGGAACATCACACACCAAATGCTGGAGGAACTTGGATTTCTGGCATTTACAGATTTTTTCATGTTTATACAATCTACGCAGTTTTATCTCCTGGATCCATTCATCTGCCTATTTTGAGTACTGTATTTATTCCTGTAGCCAGTTTGCCTCTTCCTTTGCAGATTGAAATATTCTAAATTTCTTTTGTCCTTTGGCGAGATTTGAGATGCCCAGTAAAGACTGTTACATCACACAAAATGCTGGAGGAATCAGCAGAGTTCATTGCATTGCCTTGGATTTCCAGCATCTGCAGATTTTCTCCTGTTTGTACATTAGCAATGTGATCATTTGACCGTTTCCATCCAGATCTCGGTTTCTCTGTTGTATCTTTGTCCAAATTTGTGTTTGTATGTTTTGAATTGTATTGACTTTATTAATTACATCCTTCATATACATGAGGAGTAAAAATCTCTGTGTTACGTCTATGTCTCAATGTGCAATGTGCAATTTATAGTAATTAATAATAAATAGAATGCACAATAGGACAGTCACTATAACATAGAAACACAATTGTACAGTTGTTCCGTGTGTGTGTGTGTGTGAGAGAGAGAGAGAGAGTCTGTGTGTGTGTGTGTGTGTGTGTGTGTGTGAGAGAGAGAGAGAGTCTGTGTGTGTGAGTGTGTGTGTGTGCGTGTGCGTGAGAGAGAGAGAGTCTGTGTGTGTGTGCGTGTGTGTGTGTGTGACAGAGAGAGAGAGAGAGAGAGTCTGTGTATGTGACCAGGAAGAAGCTGAAGGACTGAAGGACAGTCCAAAATGGAAAACTGCAGGGACAGAGGTAGGGATCGGTCAGTGTCGCTGGTCTCCGTTCAGAGATGAATAATTAGCCAAGAAAAGGATGAAATCTGTAAATGTAGCTGCTCCGTGACAAAGTTCAGTCTTTGAAATTAAATCTACCGGCCTATTTCCACCAGAGGCACTGCTGAGGTAATGCCAAAGAGTTTTGATGTATTTGTCTCCAATCGCTCCAATATTTACACCAGAGACAATGGTATTGAATTGAAGTGTTTGTTGAAGCAACTGTAACTGAGCAAGTTAGTGAGGTGCATAACCGTATCTCTGGAGACAGACCCTCTGTATAAATCAGGACTGCTTTGAATGCATCAGCTGTCTACCGGAGCTGTGAATACATGAGCAACAAAAATCACAGATTCGAACTGAAATGGTGTATCCAATCATCTGGCGAATAGAAGACGTTTACTATCCTTTTATTTCAGCCTTTGGAATTCCCGGTAAGCCGCAGTGTCAGCTGCCGTGGGCGAATGTTGAAGTTTAATTCCAATGTTGTGATTGATTCTGTCGCTGGTTTAAACTGTTACATTCCAATGCCGGTATTCGGCATTTCAAGAATGGAATGGAAACACCGGGACTATAGATGCTGGGATTTGGATCTGAAAACAAACATCTGCAGGAATTCAGCGAATCGACCAATTTCTGTGGGACTGAGTTGGTCAGGCAGCGGTTTGTGATCAACAAGGGGATGTTCGTGTCTCTGTGCTTTTGGTCTTGTAGGAGCTGCATTGAGTTTATAAGGGTGATTCATCAATTGATTGTCTGCATTTTTATGTGAGCAGTTTTCAGAGTTAGGTGCAGCAATAAAGCATTGACTGCTAGTAACACTTTAGCAAATGTGAGGAGTTCCGTGTTGTAAGACGAAACTGTTATGGATTTTTAATAAATGTCTACAATATGACTGTATGCAAAGCAGAAAGAAATCGTTGCTAAGCCAATGAATAAGATGTGGTGCTTCATCGTTATCAATACTGTAAAATGTATTCTATTACATCTACATCTAACTCTGTTACAGACATCTGACTACGGCACCGAGTTTGCTGCTCGACGTTGAACTACTCTCCCCTGCTTCTCTGTGATGGACTCAACGGAAGGCGTCATGTCTGTCTGTGAGGTTGTGTCAGACTGCGCTGTTTCCGTTGGAATCAATGTTGTGATCTAAAGTCAGTGAGGTGACTTTGCTGGAATAGGAAATAAACTCGGGGAATGCTGGAAACACTGAGCCCTAAGCAGCTTGTATGCAAAGAGAAATCAGTTAACACTCGTCTCAGGGGTCTCTCTGAGAACAGTCCTGAGGACAGATATATTAACTGTGTGTCCACATATTCTGTTTTGCCTGGGTGACTGTTTCCACCATTTCCTGTTATTGTTCCGTCCTTCGGCTGTTCTGTCGCTGACAGGGATCGCTATGGAAGTTGATAATTGTCTAATGGAAGAATCCCGCCATCAGCGTCCGGATTTATTCATTTCATCCAGACGAGACGCGGAAGGCGCCAGTCGAAAATGTTCCATCCAGCATTCACTCTCAGGAGGTAGATACCCAGTTTTAGATTTCTACTGCCACTTCACATTCCGCTCATCAGTAAGAAATCCGTATTCAGATGATATTGAATTTATTTTCCTGTGTAAACTCATTCCCTGTCCCGCCGCTCTGCGCCCTCTCTCGACTCTCCCACCGCTAAATGTAACAATAAAGTGGAAATATTACAGGATCCCCTCAAGCTGCAGCATCGGCTTCTGCTCAGTATTTTCTCAACTTGCTGTTCCCTGTCTCTCTTCCAGCGAACTTGGTGGCGATTGTGATCCTGTCCCGGGGAAAGTGCGATCTCTCCAAATGTGTCACCCGCTACCTGGTGGGAATGGCAGCGGCCGATCTCCTGGTCGTTATCTCCGATCCGCTGCTGAGGGGGACTGCTCTGAATTATTTTCCTCGATCATTCCTGCGAATCACTCCTGTGTGCAGATTTGATCTATGGTTGATGTCTGCGAGCACTGTGAGCTCAGTCTGGCTGACTGTCGCTTTCACCGTCGATCGATTTGTGGCTATTTGCTGAGAGAAGCTGAAAACAAAATATTGCACCGAGAGAACGGCGGCTGTGGTTATCGGGACAGTGAGTGTGCTGGCCTGTTTGGAGACTGTCCCCTGGGGCTTTGTATCCGGGCCTGGAGAAATAATTGATGGTGTTCCCTGGGATCGTGCTCTTACACCGAGCTTCACAAAGTCTCCCTCATGGGCGGCATTTGACATGTTTGACCTCATTTTAACCCCTTGTGTCCCAATCTTTCTGATGTTACCGTTCAATATTCTGACTGTCAGGCGGATTCTAGCGGCCAGTCGAGCCCGCAGGGGGCTCCGGGGACAAAAGAGTGGAGAGAATGACAAGGACCGGGAGATGGAGACCGGACGCAAATCCATCGTTTTGGTCTTCAGCATAACCGGTAGTTTTATATTGTTGTGGGGTAACATACGTGGTATTTTCTATCTATAAACGGATTTCGATGAGTTTTGTTTATTCTGTCACAGCTCCCCGTTACATCACAGAACACACATCGGCAATGCTGCAGATTCTGAGTTCCTGCACCAACACGTGTACTTACGCCCTGACTCAGAGCAAATTCCGAGAAGAACTGAAGAATGCGCTGAAATACCCACCGAATCGGATTTTGAAACTCATGAAACATTAGAAATAAAGGCTGTAAAGTATTACAGTTCAGCTGCCTTCATGCTCCCTATTCTATCCCCCCACTTTTAGGTAAATGGGAACAATGTGATGAATAGCGTAACAAAGCAAATACGAGAAAATCTGCGGATGCTGGAAATACAAAACAACACACACTATCAGATCCTGATGAAGTGTCTCGGCCAGAAACGTCGACTACTTAACCTTTTCCTCACACAAAATGCTGGAGGATCTCAGCAGGCCAGGAAGTCTCAATGGAAAAGAGTATTTAGGGGGTTAAGTAGTAGGAACGCTGGGGTGGTGATTTCAGGATTTCTTCAGTTGCCACATGCTTGCGAGGTAAGATATGGTAATTTGGTACACTTAAATGAGTGGCTAACAATCTGGTGCAGGGGGGAATGCATCAGGAACACAGATCATTGGGCTCTGTTGCAGAATAAGTGGGATTGGTGTAAGGAAGGTGGGTTACAGTGAAGGGAAACCGTAACTTTGAATTATGTGTGCTTCAATTTCCAAAAGTTTTGGAAATGCCACCGGCAGAAAGAGAAACAAGAATGGAGGCAGGTTATGGAAAGTTGTAAAAGCAACTGAGCAATGTGTGACTGTAATTTCCCCAAAATTGACAGATTATTTTATATTCACAGAGGGAATCTTGCTGGAACCACCCTGAGGATTTTTATCATGTGCCATGTGGAGGGCGTGTTTGGATCCAGAGCCACAGGTCAGTAGGTAGCATTGAGCGGAAGGTAGAGGTGAGGTCAAAGAACCCCCAACGGAAATCATGATAGGGCTGTGGCTGTGTGCTACACACAGCGCTAAAATAACCACACGTAGTCGGTGAGTTAGAGTTGCGATGAAAGAGACTTATTCAAACTTCGCGGCCTGCTTTAAAGCCTTCCCGTTCCTACCCTCGCTGGGCGGGACTGCTATGGGGATTGCATATTCCAAGACCCTATCTGCGCGAGGGATTTTCCCCCTGCTGGTGAAGATGGCCTGGCGCCCTTTTCTGCGGCCGGCCCTCTGCCTGTGCGCGCTGTTTCGTGAGCCGGTTCGTGTGTTCTAGAAAGTGGGTCGCCACATAACCCCCGCCCCCCACCCACTCCCAGAACCGGCGATACCTCCCCCAATGTCGACAGTCTGGATCGGCCTCTGTTTGGGAGGTCTGCCCCTGCGCCGCGGTGCCTGAGCCTGGACCAGCTGCGCCAAGTCCACATGGGCCGGTTTGAGTCGGCCCACCGTGGAAACCTCCTCTCTCCCGCCAATGTCCAGCACGAACGTGGACCTCTTGTTGCTGATCACCTTAAACGGCCTCTCGTAGGGCCGCTGTAGCGGTGCCCGGTGTCCGCCCCGTCGTACAAAAAGAAACTTACAGTTCTGCAGGTCTTTGGGTACGCAGGTCGGGCTCTGTCCGTGCTGTGAAGTGGCTATGGGGGCCAGGTTACCGAGCCTCTCACGTAGTCTGTCCAGGACTGCTGTGGGTTCTTCCTCTTGCCCCCCTGGGGCTGGTATGAAATCTCCTGGATATACAGGGGTGCGCCGTACACCAACTCGGCCGACGAGGTTAACAGATCCTCCTTGGGTGCCGTGCGGATTCCGAGCAGGACCCAGGGAAGCTCGTCCACCCAGTTAGGCCCCTCCAGGCGGGCCATGAGAGCCGACTTCAGGTAACGGTGGAAACGCTCCACTAGTCCGTTCGACTGTGGGTGGTAGACAGTTGTGTGGTGTAGCTGTGATCCTAAAAGGCTGGCCATAGCTGACCACAGGCTGGAGGTGAACTGGGCACCCCTATCGGAGGTAATGTGGGCCGGTACCCCGAAGCGGGCTACCCAGGATGCGATGAGTGCTCGGGCGCAGGATACGGAGGTGGTGTCGGTGAGCGGGACTGCATCTGGTCATCTGGTGAACCGGTCTACCATAGTTAGGAGGTACTGCGCTCCTCACGACACTGGCAGGGGCCCCGCGATATCCACATGAATGTGGTCAAACCTCCGGCGGGTGGGTTCGAACCGCTGCGGCGGAGCCTTTGTATGCCGCTGCACCTTGGCCGTTTGGCACTGCATGCACGTTTTGGCCCATTCACTGACCTGTTTACGCAGCCCATGTCACACGAACCTGTTGGCGACCAGCCGGACGGTTGTCCTGATGGAGGGGTGCGCTAAATTGTGAATGGATTCGAAAATCCGCCGGCGCCAGGCTGCTGGGACGACGGGGCGGGGTTGGCCAGTCGCTAATTACACAGTCGGGTCCTCTTACCTGGGCCTACGGGGAGGTCTTGGAGCTGCAAACCGGAGACTGCAGTCCTGTAACTAGGGATCTCATCGTCTGCCTGCTGTGTCTCTGCCAGCGCTGCATAGTCCACCTCCGGGTGAGGGCTTGTATGGTAGGTCTGGATAGTGCGTCCGCCACGACGTTGTCCTTTCCCGAGACATGCCGGATGTCCGTCGTGTACTCGGAGATGTAGGACAGATGTCGCTGCTGGCGGGACGACCAGGGGTCGGACACCTCAGTGAACGCAAAGGTAAGCGGTTTGTGGTCCGTGAACGCGGTGAAGGGCCTACCTTCTAAGAAGTACCTGAAATGCCGGATTGCCAGGTACAGTGCCAATAGCTCCCGGTCGAAAGCACTGTATTTGAGTTCGGGTGGTCGTAGGTGTTTGCTGATGAACGCCAGGGCTTGCCAGCGACCCTCGATGAGTTGTTCCAGCACTCCACCGACTGCTATGTTGGATGTGTCCACCGTGAGGGCAGTAGGGACGTCCGTTCTGGAGTGCACTAGCATTGCGGCGTTTGCCAAGGCTTCTTTGGTTTTAACGAAAGCGGCTGCGGCCTCTTCATCCCAGGTAATGTCCTTGCCCTTACCCGGCATCAGAGTGAACAGGGGGCGAATGGTTCGGCTGCTGAGGGGAGGAAACAGTGGTAGAAATTCACCATACCCACGAATTCCTGCAGGCCTTTGATTGTGTTGGGTCGGGGGAAGTTGCGGACCGCGTCTACCTTGGCAGGCAGCGGGGTTGCCCCGTCTTTAGTAATCCTGTGGCCCAGGAAGTCGATGGTGTCGACACCGAACTGGCATTTGGCTGGGTTGATTGTAAGGCCGAATTCCCTCAGGCGGGAGTAGAACTGGCGGAGTTGGTACAGATGCTCCTGACGACGACTGCTGGCTATGAGGATGTGGTCCAAATAGATGAATGCAAAGTCCAGGTCGCGTCCCACCGCGTCCATTAGCCGCTGGAAAGTCTGTGCGGCATTCTTTAGACCAAACGGCATTCGGAGGAATTCGAGAAGTCCAAACGGGGTGATGAGTGCTGTTTTGGGGATGTCGTCCGGATGTACCGGGATTTGATGGTATCCCCGGACGAGGTCTACCTTGGAAAAGATCCTTGCGCCGTGTAGGTTTGCTGCGAAGTCTTGAATGTGCGGAACAGGGTATCGGTCTGGCGTTGTAGCCTCGTTCAGTCTGAGGTAGTCACCGCATGGTCTCCAGCCGCCCCGCCCCCCCCCCCCCCATTGCCTTGCGCACCATGTGCAGGGGGAAGGCCCATGGGCTGTCGGACCGTCGTATGATCGCCAATTCCTCCATCTTCTTGAATTCCTCCTTCGCCAGTCGGAGCTTGTCCGGGGAAAGCCTTCGAGCACGGGCGTGGAGGGGTGGTCCCTGGGTCGGGATGTGGTGCTGTACTCTGTGTCTGGGCATGGCTGCCGTGAACTGCGGTGTCAGAACTGATGGGAAATCCGCCAGGACCCTGGTGAATTCGTCGTCGGACAGCGTGATGGAGTCCAGGTGTGGGGCTGGCAACTTTGCTTCACCCAGGGAGAACTTTTGAAAAGTCTTGGCGTGGACCAGTCGCTTCCCTTGCAGGTCGTCTAGCAGGCTGTGGGCTCGCAGAAAATCCGCCCCCAGGAGTGGTTGGGCCACGGCGGCCAGTGTGAAGTCCCACGTGAACCGGCTGGAGCTGAACTGCAGTCGCACCGTGTGGGTGCCGTAGGTTCGTATTGTGCTGCCATTTGCGGCCCTCAGGGTGGGTCCCAGTTCTCTGTTGCGGGTGTCGTAACTCGTTGGAGGTAAGACGCTGATCTTTCCCGGGAATTTGCAGGGTGATCTACAGCGGCGGCCTCTGTGTCCCACCGCTGGTGGTAGAAGCACCATTGTTCGTTGGGCTCCTCACTCCCGTCGCCGGGTTTTGTAGGCTCTGCTGCCGGGCCTGGTCTCGTCTGTCGTTGGGAACGCGGCTTGGAGATCTGTGCGACGGACGCCCCTCTCTCTTTCCTGGCATTCCACAGCGCATCTGCCCGGGCCGCCACCTCCCGGGGGTTGCTGAAATCTGCGTCGGACAGCAGCAGGCATATGTCCTTGGGCAGTTGCTCTAGGAACGCCTGCTCAAACATGAGGCAGGGTTTGTGTCCTTCAGCCAGGGCCAGCATTTCGTTCATTAATGCCGACGGCGGCCTGTCTCCCAAACCATCCAGGTGCATTAAGCGGCGTGCTCGTTCGCGCCGTGAGAGTCCGAAAGTCCTTATGAGCGGGGCTTTGAATGCTGTGTATTTGCCGTCCTCCGGGGGCGACTGTATAAACTCAACATGTGCAGCTGTCTCCTGGTCGAGGGAGCTCAGCACGTAGTAGTAGCGAGTGGACTCCGAGGTTATCAGCCGACTGTGGAATTGAGCTTCTGCTTGTTCGAACCACAGGCCGATTCGCAGCGGCCAAAAGCTTGGCAGTTTTAACGAAACTGCTTGAACAGATGCGGCGTCGGTCACCTCTGGTCCAAATATCGTTTGGGCCGTCGGGGTCACCAATTGTGGCGGTGTGCTACACACAGCGCTAAAATAACCACACGTATTCGATGAGTTAGAGTTGCGATGAAAGAGATTTATTCAAACCTCGCGGCCTGCTTTATAAAGCCTCCCTGTTCCCGCCCTCCCCGGGTGGGACTGCTGTGGGGAATGCATATTCCCAGACCCTTTCCGCGCCCGGGATTTTCCCCCTGCTGGTGAAGATGGCCTGGCGTCCTTTTTGTCGCCGGCCCCTCTGCCTGCGCGCACCGTTTCGTGAGCCAGTTCGTGTGTGCTAGAAAGTGGGTCGCCACAGGGCCACATTATTGAGCAGAGTGGCACCAAAAGGCAAAAGTGAGTTTATTTCAGAGTAGAGTGCAGAACAGTGAAAACAGGTGTATTTAGAGCCTGGATTAGTCATGTCACGGTGATTCATCCATTACAGAGATCTGGTTGAGAGAAGGGCAGGACTGGTATCTGAACATTCCAGGATTTATATGATTTGGACAATCCAGAGGGTGCACAAAGAGGGTGGGGAACTGTACTGCTGATCAGGCAGAATGTCACAAGTTTAAGGTCATCCCAGAGGCTCATCCAGTAAGACAATGTGGGGAGAAATCAGGAATAAGAAAGATGCAATCACTGTGATGGGATTATACTGTAGACCTCACAATAGCCAGTAAGAGAGAGGAAAAGATGAGTCAGCAGGTTATGGGCTGATGTTAAAACAATAGAGTAGCTGTAGTGGGTGAATAATCTTCTCGAATGACAGGGACTCCTTTAACACCTGAGGCTTGGACGGGGCATTATTTGTGAGGTGTGTTCAGGAAGGTTTCCAGAGAAAGTGTATAGATGGTCCACCAGGGAGGGGACATATTTGGCGTAGAATTGGGAAATGAGCCTAGCAAGATGATTGGAGATTCATTGGGAAAAAAAAAATGATGATAATGCAGAAAGTTTTAAGATGGTCATTGATAAGGATAAAAATGGACCTGCAGGTGGATAGATGAAAGTTTGTGGAAGTTTAATTACAGCAGAATTGGACACGAATCATAGAGAGTAGTCTGCGAGCTGATGCTACTGGATGGAACTAATGTTAAGTGATGCCTGACAAGCGAGAGACACTTACAGTCCAGCCAGTCAGAATTCAGGAGTTCCCTGTCTCTGTGAGGAAGCTGGAGAAGGACAGGGACACTCAGGAACTGAGGGTGATGAGAATTTGTTTAAAAATGCAAGAGGGAGTCATGTATAAGGTTGAGGAAGATGAAATTAGACAGGGTTTTAGAGAACCAGACCAGAAGCAAGAAACAAGTCACACTGTGAATCAGGAGAGCGAACAGTGACCAGAAAATGAATATATTGAGTTTATGCCTGGAGCCAGAGTTAGCATGCGAGGTAGAAGATGGACACATTGCATTGGTGTTCACTAAGGAGAAGGACATGGAGGACAGCGCGATCAGAAAGGGGGTATGGTGATATTCTCTGGCTTGTTGATACTAAAGAGGAGGTGCTGTTGGGACTCTCAGACCATTTAGATGGGTAAATCCTGTGGGTTATTTTGTCCTTTGGGATACACAGACCACATGCTGTTAAATATGATGTTTAAATTGCTGGCGCCATACTGTAAGGAGACAGATCTTAACAATATCTGGCCCGTACTGCAAGGGGAAGGGGAGGGTCTGTCTCTGGTATAAACATGTCCTGCATATGTGACTGCTTAAGAAAGGCAGCAGTTGAATATGGGGGCAGTGAACTATACAATATTGAGACCTTCACTACCAGTACACAGGCCTATAATACTCACAGGACTGTGCAGTGAGCACACGGACCTGTACATACCCAGCACTGTACTCCACCATTAAACACTTGTACAACACTGGCACTTCAAGGACAGACATCTATACAACTCTGACAGTGGACTGCTATTCATAGACACTATCCATCCCCTCCCTCCCTCCCACTGAGCATCTCTCAGGATCTAACAGAGAGTTGATAAAGTTGAACTTTGAATTATGTGTGCTTCAATTTTGAAAAGTTTTGGAAATGCCACTGGCAGAAAGAGAAACATGAATGTAGGCAGGTTATGGAAAGTTGTAAAAGCAACTGAGTAATGTGTGACTGTCATTTCCCCAAAATTGACAGATTATCTTAGTGCAGAATTTTTGCAGATTTAGAAATTTCATCTAAAACTTTGATAATGTTAGAAACATAGAAAACCTGCAGCACAAAACTGGCCCTTCAGCCCACAAAGCTGTGCCAAAGATGTCCTTAACATAGAACTACCTCGGCTTACCCATAGCCCTCTATTTTTCTGAGCTCCATGTATTCATCCAGGAGTTTCTTAAAAGACCCTATTGTTTCCACCTCCAGCACTGCTGCCAGCAGCCCATTCCATGCACACACTACTCTCTGCATAAGAAAAACTTATCCCTGACATCTCCTCTGTACCTACTTCCAAGCACCATAAAACTATCTCCTCTCATGCGAGCCATTTCGGCCCTGGGGGAAAAGAAAACCTTTGACTATCCACATGATCAATGCCTCTCATTATCTTCTACACCTCTATCAAATCACCTCTCATCCTCCGTCGCTCCAAGGAGAAAAGGCAGAGTTCATTCAACCTATTCTCATAGGCATGCTCCCCAATCCAGGCAACATCTTTGTAAATGTCCTCTGAACCCTCTCTATGGTTTCCACATCCTTCCTGTAGTGAGTTGATGAGAATTGAGCACAGTACTCCAAGTGGAGTCTGACCAGGGTCCTATAGGGCCTCAACCTTACCATTTGGCTCTTAAACTCAATCCCAGTGTTGATGAAGGCCAATGCACCGTATGCCTTCTTAACCACAGAGTCAACCTGAGTAGTAGCTTTACGTGTCCTATGGACTCGGAACGCAAGATCCCTCTGATCCTCCACATGGCCAAGAGTCTTGCCATTAATACTACAGTTGAAGTCAGGAGTTAGCCAGTCAGAAGTCAGGAGTTGGCTACACCTTAGCCAAATACATTTAAACCCGGTTTTTCACAATTGCTGACATTTAGTCCGAGAAAATATTCCCTGCCTTCGGTCAGTTAGGATCACTACTTTATTTTAAGAATGTGAAATGTCAGAATAATAGTAGAGAGAATTATTTATTTCAGCTTTTATTTCTTTCATCACTTTCCCAGTAGGTCAGAAGTTTGCATACACTTGGTTAGTATTTGGTAGCATTGCCGTTAAATTGTTCAACTTCCGTCAAACGTTTCGGGTAGCCTTCCACAAGCTTCTCAGAGTAAGTTGCTGGAACTTTGTTCCATTCTTCCAGACAGAACTGGTGTAACTGAGTCAGGTTTGTAGGCCTCCTTGCTCCCACATACTTTTTTGGGTCTGCCCACAAATTTTCTATCGGATTGAGGTCAGGGCTTTGTGATGGCCACTCCAGTACCTTGACTTTGTTGTCTTTAAGCAATTTGAACAGATACATGAAGGAATAAACTCCTTTATTCCTCCAAAGAGAAAAGGTAGGATCACTGAGTGAAGGTTTAAATAAATAGTTTTGATAAATTAAACTAAAAAGGTTATTTTTTTTTAAATTAAAAAAAAATATGAAATGGGACAAAATTCATAATGACTGCTTAATCATAGGATATAAATTTAGTTTAGAAATTTTGGCTAGTTGTACAGGTAAAGAAGTTCCTAATAATGAAGTTAAGTAAAATTGTTCACAGCTTTCAATTCCAAATCAACCCAAGGTGGTCGTTCATTTTTATCAGTCCAATATAACCAATAACACACATAACACATATTAACAGCCCAATAATACATTCTGAATGCTCAAAATATTCAATCAGGCTCGTAAGGAATGGCCTGCTTTGACGAAGCCATGCCGACTATTCCTAATCATATTATGCCTGTCCAAATGTTCACAAATCCTGCCTCTCAGGATCTTCTCAATCAACTTACCAACCACTGAAGTAAGACGCACTGGCCTATAATTTTCTGAGCTATCCCAAATCCCTTTCTTGAATAAGGGAATAACATTTGCAGCCCTCCAATCCTCCGGAACCTTTCCCATCCTCATTGAAGATGCAAAGATCATTGCCAGAGGTGCAGCAAACTTCTCCATTGCCTCCCACAGTTGCCTGGGGTACATCTCGTCCGGTCCGGTGACCTATCCAACCTGATGCTTTCCAAAGGCTCCAGCACATCCTCTTTCTTAATATCTACATGCTCAAGCTTTTCAATCTGCTGCAAGTCATCCCTACAATCGCTAAGATCCTTTTCCGTAGTGAATACTGAATCAAAGTATTCATTAATTACTCTGCCATCTCCTCCGGTTCCATACACACATTTCCACTGTCACACTTGGTTGGTCTTATTGTCTCATGTCTTAGCCTCTGGCTCTTCACATACTTGTAGAATGCCTTGGTGTTTTCCTTAATCCTATCCTCCAAGACCTTCTCATGGTCGCTTCTCGCTTGCCTAACTTCATTTTTAAAATCCTTCCTGCAAGCCTTATAATCTTGTAGATTCCTATTATTACCAAGTTTTTTGAACCTTTTGTAAGCTCTTCTTTTCTTCTTGACCAGATTAACAACAGCTTTTGTACACCACGGATCCTGTACCCTACCACCCTTTCCATGTCTCATTGGAACGTATCAACTCAGAATCCCACGCAAAAATGTCCCCTGAACATTTGCCATATTTCTTCCGTACCTTTCCCTGAGAACATTTGTTTCCAATTTATGCTTCCAAGTTCCTGCCTGATAGCCTCATATTTCCCCTTACTCCAATTAAACGTTTTCCTAACTTATCTGTTCCTATCTCTTTCCAATGCTATGGTAAAGGAGATAGAATTGTGATCACAATCTCCAAAGTGCTCTCCCACTGAGAGACCTGACACCTGACCAGGTTCATTTCCCCATACCAGATCAAGTACAGCCTCGACTCTTGTAGGGTTATGTCCATATTGTGTCAAGAAACCTTCCTGAACACACTGAGCAAACTCTACCCCATCTAAACCCTCACTTTAGGGAGATGCTGATCAATATTTGGGGACTTAAAATCTCCGACCAGAACAGCACTTACTATTACTCCTTTCCAGAATCTGATTCCCCATCTGCTCCTCGATGTCCCTGTTGTTATTGGGTGGTCTATAAAAACACACACAGTCGAGTTTTTGGCCCCTTCCTGTTCCTACCTTCCACCCACAGAGACTCTATAGACAACCCCTCCATGTCTTCCTCCTTTACTGCAGCTGTGACACTATCTCTGATCAACAGTGCCACACCCCCACCTCTTTTGCCTCCCTCCTTATCCTTTCTGAAACACCTAAAGCAATTCCTGCTCCTGTACCATCCATGTAATGGCCACAACATCATAGCTCCACGTGCTGATCCACGCTCTAAGCTCATCTGCTTTATATATAATACATTTAAAATAGACATACAAGGGGTAGTTGATAAGTTCGTGGCCTAAGGTGGAAGGAGATGAGTTATTAACTTCAAACTTTCTGCATTATCATTCAAAGAGTTGAACTGCACGTGCATGTAACAAGATCGTCTTGGGAGATCTGTGCTATAACCCCATCAGTGAATGACCCTCTGTTATTCTTCTACGACTGAAGAAATGGAGACATCCAGTGTCCTTGATGACTACTGTTACTGAAGGCATAAAGCTGAAACTTTTATCAGGCCGTGCTGAGGAGTTGGAGATTGAACTGGATGGACTCTGGATCCCTCGAGAGACTGAGGTGTTGATTGACAGGACATGGGGCAAGTAATTAAAGCCAAGGTGCTGGATGATTGTCAGGAGGGGGAGACTGAATAGGAAGGCAGTGCAGAGTATCCCTGTGGCTGTTCCCGTCAACAACACGTATACCACTTTGGAATACCGTGGGCCACATGGGTCAGGTCACTGGGACTGAGTCTGGCACTGTGTTTCAGGAGGGAAGTGGCGAGAAGAGGTGAGCTGCAGTGATGGGGGTTCATTGGTTAGGGGAATAGAAAGGAGTTTAAGTGAATGAGAACAAGATTCCCAGATGGTTGCTGCCTCCCGGTTGCCAGGATCAGAGACATCTCAGATCGATTTCACAGCACTCTTAAGTGAGAGGGTGAGCATCCTGAGGCTGTGATGCACTTGTGTACCAATGACGTGGTGAGGGTGACTGCCGAGGTCCTGCAAAGTGAGTTCAGGGAGTTGGGTGCTACATAAAGCACAAGATCCACAGGGTTGTTAATTTCAGGATTGCTACCTGTGCTACATGCCAGTGACGTCAGAAATAGGAAGATCATACAGTTTAAAGAGGCTCAGGATTTGGTGCAGGAGGGAGGGCTTCAGATTTCCGGATCACTGGGTTCTCTTCTGAACTTGAGGGGGACTAATATCCTAGTGGGAAGGTTTACTAGGGGTGTTGGTTTAAATGGGAGTTTCAAGGGGATGGGAACCAGAGCACCAGAGCAGATAGTGAAGTGGTTGTGGGAAAAGATGTTGTTAACCCCACGTACAAAGTCAGGAATCAAAAGCTTGAGCAAGGTAGGATTGATGTCCTAAACTGCGTATATTTCAACACAAGGAATATTGTAGGAAAGGACAGATGAGGTCAGTGCATGGATCAACATGTGGAATTATGTCATTAGTGAGGCTTGATTGCAGGAGGGGCAGGACTGGCAGGTCAGTGTTCCAGGGTTCCATTGTTTTAGATGTTATAGAGCAGAAGGGATTAAAGGGGGTGAGGTGGCATTACTAGTCAGGGAAAATGTCACGATAGTGCTCAGTCAGGGTAGACTGGAGAGCTTGTCTCATGAGGCTTTATGGGTAGAACTGAGGAATTAAGAAAGGAATGGGATTATATTATAGACAACCCAACAGTCTGTGGGATTTAGGAGAGAAAACTTGTAGAGAGATCACAGACAAGAAAATTAAGGTTGTAATAGTGTGTGATTTCAATGTTCCACGTATTGAATGTGACTTCCATACCATAAAAGGGCTGGATGGGAAGAGTTTGTCAAATTTGTCTCAGGGAAGTTTCCTTAATCAGTACACAGAAGTTTCAACTGGAGAGAGTGTGGTACCAGAACTCCATTAGACAATGAGACAGGGCAGATCACAGAAGTTTGTGTAGGGGAACACTTTGGATCCTGTGATCATAATGCCATTAGTTTCAATGTAATTATGGAAGAGGATAGGTCAGGTACTCAGGTTGAGATTCAAAATTGGAGAAAGGCCAATTTTGTGGTACCAGAAGGATCTGGCAAGTGTGGATTGGGATAGGTTATTTTCTGGCAAAGGTGTGATTTGTAAGTGGGAGGATTTCAAAAGTGAAATTCTGAGAGTACAGAATTTGTATCTTCTTTCAGAATAAAAGGCAAGGCAAACAGGTTGAACCTTGGCCCTTGTTTCGGAGAGAAATTGAGAGTGGATTAAGAAAATGACAGATGTACGGTATGTAGCAGGTCTCGAGAGGCAGGAACAAATGGGGTACTTGAGGTGTTTAAGAGATGCAGGAGAAGACGTAAGAAGGAAATCAGGAGGGTGAAAAGAAAACGTGCTTAATGTCGCAGAAAAGATGAAGGAAAATTGAAACCATTTATACAGATATATTAAGAGCAAAAGGATAGAAAGGGGCAAGACTGGTCCTTTGAAAGATCAGATTGGTAATCCGTATGTGGAGCCACAAGATTTGTAGGAGATAGATTTTGTTCAGCTGTAAATCCTCAGGAGAGGGACACATATGTGAGACAATGCTGCAGCGAGGTCATGGACCCTATACAGATCACAGAAGAGGAGAAGTTTGCTGCCTTAGGGTGAATAAATCTACTGGCCCAACAAGGTGGTCCCTCAGACCTTGTGGGAGGATAATGCAGAAATTGCAGGGTCCCAGCAGAGATATTTTAAACCTCCTCATCCACGGGTGCGGTACTGGAGGATTGGAAGATAGTTAATGTTGTTCTGTTGTTTAAGAGAGGGTCTACAAATTAGCCAAGAAATCATAGGCCAGTGAGCCTAATATCAGTTGTTGGAAGGTTATTGGAAGGTATTCTAAGCAACCATAGATATAATTATTTGAATAGAGAGGGACTGATTGGGAATAGTTAATATGGCTTTGTGCATTGTACGTCATGCCTAACCAATCTTGTAGAGTGTTTTTGAGGAAGTTACCAGGAAGGTTGATGAAGCTGATATAGTTTCAACGTTTTTTATCCAAAATTAAAAGGACTATCCACACAAAAATATACAAAATACAAACGTTAAATATTTATAGGACCTAAGAGTCAGATTGCAATGTGAATATTACAGTCTATAACACAGTCACTTCCTGGAGGTGGGGTGGGAGAGTCACCGTTCCTGGAAATCCGCCCCCACCCTCCCCAGACCGATTCTACTTACGATGCTCCCCAGTTTTCCGGCGGCTCCACTGATTGACAGCTCCCGCTGCCCCGTCACGTGACAAACACGAGGTGACGTCACAGGGGTCCCACCGTCACCGCCGTCGTTTCCTTGGAAACGGTCCAGTGCGGGAAGTCCGAGATGGTGGAGCCGGTCTCGACTTGTTGGGGTTTCGGCTCCGCTGTGGGATCCGCCTCTCCTCTTCCTGCCCGCGGAACAGTGAGTGTCTGTCAGCGCCTCACTGCACCGGCTCTCTGCCTCAGGTACAATATTTAAAACATATTCGCACAGTCACCTGGATGGGAAAGGTTGAGAGGGATTCGGGCCTAATGCAGGCAGATGGGCCGAGTTCAGGTCGACAACTTGGTCGGCGGGGATGAGTTGTACCGAAGAGACTGTTTCATTCTGTATAAACCAGTGACTCTGTTTTGGGAGTTAATTCCGGATGCCAGCTATTCTCTGTGTGAAATATTTACCCCTCAGATCCCCTTTAAATCTGTCTTTAAACAGTTTTGTCCAACTCTAATGAGAGGCAGTTCTTTGGCTGACAAGGCAAGTAGAACACACAACCCTGTCTACCTGTGATGCCACGTACAGGGAACTGTGTAATAATATTAGAGGCACATGCACAGGGGCTTCTGTGAGCAAGGCCCAGAGGGATATGAAAGCCTGACCACAGCAGTCCTCCACTGCAGTGGGGTTTGTCACCTTCATTCTCAGCTGTGAGCTTGTTCCACTGAACCCCTTATCCTCTGAGAAGATATTTGCACCCTCCCACTGTGACCAAGCTGTCAGACATTTCTCCTAATATCACCCAGAGTACTTCACCAAATTCCCATATAAAAGTACAGGGTGCACAGAGGATGGGAACACTTTGGTCACCTTTTGAGGGGTTTGGTTCACTGTGTGACTATTAATACCTTTATCCAACAAAAATCCATCGCACTTGGTCTGTCTCCTACCCTGCCTTGGTGATTCAAATACTCATCCAAATGGTCCTTAAACACCAGCCTGCACCACCCCTTCAGGCAGTGTGTTCCAGATTGTAACCTCCTTCTGGGGAAAGGGGAAAGAGGACCGTTTTCATCATATCATCGTTAAACCACACATTTCTCTCGTTAATCCTATGTTCAAAAACACCTCATACTTGTGTGTATTAAATTCCATCTGCCACTTTTCCAGCTAGTCCACATCACATGTCAATATTTGTTAGCCTTCTTCACTGTCCACTGCACGACTAATCTTGGTGTCATCTGCAAACTTCCTGATCCAGTTCACCACATTCTCATCCAGATCATTAATACTGTACAGATGGAAAACAACAATGGACCCAGCACCTGGAAGTTCAACCAGGGCAGGATGTACACAGTGAATGACAGTTTCCTGAGAAGCGTTTGTGAACAGAGACTTTGTGTGTTTCTGCCTCCACCACCTCCTCTGACGGCTCATTTGGAATACCAGCAATTCTCTTGTGTGTAATATTTACCCTGCAGATCCCCTTTAAATCACCCCCCCCACATTAAAACTATTCCCTTTAGATTTACACCTATACCAAGGGAAATTGTCTCTGTCTCTCTAACCTCTGTACGTCTCAGATAATCTTATCCACCTCCATCACCTCACCCTTCAGATCCTCTTTAAACCTCCAACCTGTCATGTTAAAACTATTCCCTGCAGTTTCAAGAGGGAGAAAACTGTTCCTTCCCATGAAGACCCGAGGGAGTGAACAATTTCTGTCAATCATCCCTAGAAGTTATCCCCATTGATCGATCAAACTGAATCTCTTGCCCTGCACCAGCTCCTCAGCCACACATTCATCAGTGGTATATTTCTATATCTCCCTGCACTAACAAGTGTCACTGGGAGTAATAAACAGCTTACTATTTCTTAGTTTCTGTCTTATTTCTCTAAATTCACTGCACAGGACCACATCCCTCCTCCTCCTTACGTTGCAATTACCAGCATGCACCGTCCACCACGATGTCTGGCTGCTCAGCCTTCCATTTGAAATGCCCTGCAGCTGCTCCGAGACCATCAGACCATAAAACACAGGAGCAGAATTAGGCCATTTGGCCCATCCAGTCTGCTGCACCATTCTACCAGGAGTAAGAGATCATGACAGATCTCTGAACTCTCTCAGACCCTCTTTTCGTCCCCATAGTCGAGAACCTCCACATTAAATATACCCAGTGAATTGGCCACAGCCGTCTGTGGGGATGAATTCAGAGTCAGAACCAGAATCAGGTTTGTTACCACTGGCGTGTGTCATGAAATTTGTTAATGTAGCAGCAGCAGTTCAATGCAGTACATGATAATATAGAAAGAATAAATAAATCAGTATATGTGTATATGGATATGTAGATTAAGTAGATTAACTAGAGTGCAAAGACAGAAATAACGTGTATTATAAATGCTATACATCGAATACACCTATAGCAGTTTTTGAGTGTTTTAAAGTGACAAACCAAAAATCTTCAAACTCCTGATGAGATATATCCACTGTCTTGCCCTCTTTGTACTGTAGCTGCATGAATATGTTGGGACCAGGTTAGATCCTCAGAGATATTGATATCCAGGAACTTGAAATTGTTTCCTCTCTCCACTTCTGATCCCTCCATGAGGATTGGTTCGTGTTCCCTCGCCTTACCCTTCCTGAGGTCGACAATCAGCTCTTTTGTCTGACTGACATTGAGCGCAATGTTCTCGCTGCGACACCACAGCTGGTATATCTCATTCCTCTGTGCCCCCTCATCTCCATCTGAGTTTCTACCAACAGTGTTTGTGTCATCAGCAAATTTGTAGATGGTATTTCAGCTATGCCTAGCCTCTCAGTCATGGGTATATAGAGAGTGGAGCAGTGGGCTAAGCACACACCCCTGAGGTGCACCAGTGTTGATCATCAGTGAGGGGGAGATATTATCACCAATCCACACAGATTGTGGTCTCTCGGTTGGTAAGTCGAGGATCCAGTTGCAGAGGGACCGGGTTCTGTAACTTATTGATCAGGATTGTGGGAATGATGGGGTTAAACAGTGAGCTCTATTCAATGAACAGCATCCTGACATAGGCTGCTCAGATTCACTGCCCTTTACTAAGGAAATTACTCCATATCTTTGTTGTAACAGGATGTCCTAGTATTCTGAGGATGTGTCCTGTGGTTGTAGATGCCCCACTATCAGAAACATCCTCTCCACGTCCACTCTATCTCAGCCTTTCAATATTTGATAGGTTTCAATGAGATCCCCTCTTTCTTCTAAACTCCAGTGAGTACAGACAGGCCCAGAGCCATCAAAGATCCTCATGCATTAACCCTTTCATTGCTGACATCACTCTTGTGAACCTCCTCTGGACCCTTTCCAATGCTAGCTCATACTCTTTTAGATAAGGGGCCCAAAACAGTTCACAATACTCCAAGTGTGATTGAGCCAATGTCTCATCAATCCTCAGCATTACATCCTTGCTTCTGTGCAGTAGTCCTCTGGAAATGAATGCTAACATTGCATTTGGCTTCCTCACCACCGACTCTGCCGGCAAGTCTATCTTTTGGAAATCCTGCATATCTCAGAGATACCTGACCCTGGTACCCAGGAGGCGACACATTATCCTGGCATCTCTGATGCTGCCACAGAATCTCCTGCATGTCCCCTGTACTGTGAGAGTGCTGTCATTACTGCTCTGCTTGTCCTTTCCTCACGCAGAACATCAGACCCGGCTGTCAGTACCACCGACCTGACGGCTGCTGCGCTCTGGTTTGTCATCCTCTCAGCGATATCGAAAGGAGTGTACAGCCACAGGGAGACATTGCACTGTCTGTCCCTTCCTCTTTCCAGTCATGGTGGTCACTAAACTATCTGCAGCCTGACCTCAGGTGTGACCAACTCACTGAATCTGTGGTCTCAGCATCCTGAAAACTCAAGATCTGTCCATCTCCAGCTCAGTGTCCTTCACACGGTCAGTCAGGAGCTGCAGATGGTGCATTTCCCTGATGTGAAGTTGTCGGGGACGCTGACTGACTCCCTGATCTCCCACATCTTGAGGTGGAGCTTGTCATTGCCATAAATGCCATTTCAACTACTCCAACAGGGAGAGGAATTCCAAAGAAAACCTCTGAAATCTGACTTCCCAAAGTTCTTTGGCTCATCTGCCATTTCTCTGTCCGTATTTACAGCTGGTCTATATTCTGCTGAATCCTGAATGAGGAAAGAGGACCGGGTCGAGACAACAGAGACTTGTGGAGAAGAGGAGTTCTCCACTTGGACTGCACGTGGACATACCCGACCAAAACTTTTCCATGGAGGGCTTCCAGACCGTTCGGGCTGACCAGAAGTTCACTGAGAGCGGGAAGCGTAAAGGAGTTGGGGGCTTGCTGTTCTGGTTAACAACGGATGGTGCAATCCTGGTCATATTGCGATCGAGGAACGTGTTTGTAGCCCGGATATTGAACTTTTTGCTGTTGGACTCCGGCCATATTCCACCGCGACACAACTGGGCGTCATGGGAGGTTGTTCCTGACTGTGGCCATCGAACTTTGCAGCTCCTCCCGTGGAGGGTCAGTCACCATGAGCCAATAGGCTGGTCCTGGACTTATTTCTATATTTCTGCTCTATTCTTGGTTGGTGCAGCTGTAACAAAACCCAGTTTCCCTCTGGATCAATAAAGTATGTCTATGTCTATGTCTATCCTGTGTGAACCTTGCACTGTATCCACAACTCCACTAAATTCTCTGTCTCTTCAGACCTACAAATCAGCCCAGCTTGATTTTCATTCAAGCCACTTCACAAAGAGCAGACACATTCAAGTCACTTCACAAAGAGCAGTTGCTGGCAAACGCAGCAGGCCAGGCAGCATCTCTAGGAAGAGGTACAGTCGACGTTTCAGGCCGAGACCCTTCATCAGGACAGAGTTCCCAGTACTGATCCTTGTGGGGTACCACTGTTCACAGGTCTCCAGTCAGAATCACACCCCTCAACCATTACCTTCTGTGTTCTCTGACCAAGCTACACTTTGAATATATTCTACCAAATATCTATTCAGCCCATGTGCCTTCTTGCTTTCGATCAGTGCCTTTGTTGAAAGCTTCACCAGAGTCCACATGCTCTATATCCACTACCCGGCCCTCAGCAATTGAATTTCTCACTTTAAAAATTCAACCGAGTTTGCAATACTTGACGTTGCCCATGCAAAGAGATTTTTGCTACTCTGAATGCGTTTATGCTTTCTCAGATACAAGTTGATCCCATTGTTAAAGATCATTTCCAAAAATAACCCTACCACTAATGTAAGAGTCACCAGGGTATAGTTTCCTGTCTTGTCCCTATTGCAGTTCTTAAAAAGGGGAAGAATATTTGTCATTTTCCACTCTTCTGCATCCTGGCCTGTAATTAAAAGATCATCAGTTTTGAGTTTTATTAAATTTTTGACCTTATTTTAACCCTCAACCATCAGGTTTTTGAACCAAAGTTCAAAGTACATTTATTATCAAAGTATGCTTATATTCTACAAACTTGAGGTTCGTTCCAAACAGGCTGCCATAAAACAAAGAAAGCCAAAAGAACCCACTAATAAAGCAAGAAGACTGTCAAACACCCAATGTGCAGAAAGGAAAATAAATCATGCAAACAATAAACACAAGCAAATACTGTAGCATTTTGAACTGAAATCCTCAGAGAGTCCATCCACAGATGCTTAGTTCAGCGCAGAATGGAGCAGCGAGCTGAACCGGCTCATCCCTGGCCTCGGGCCAACACACTGACCATTTCAATCTGGCCTGGCTCCTAAATCATCATCCAAACACTGGGTTCAGTTGCTTCGATACGAGCTGGGGCCTGGTCCCCGCTGCCTCCATTTGGCCTGTACCTGACTTTTCCATTTGGGCCCGGCGTTTAAATCAACCGAACTTCGTGTCTTCCTCACTCTCAGTGACGGGTCCGCTGTCTCACCTCTGTTCTGCCACATCAAATTGCCTCCAAGTCCAAAGGGAAGTTACAGGCTATTCATTTACTAGAAAAAGAGATTTAACTTCACTTAACTCATCACTGAACTGTTTCCCACAATCTATGGACTCACTTTCACGACTTCTGTATCTTATGTTCTCTATTTATTTCTCATTTCTTTATGATTATTATTATTTTCTCTCTTGTATTTGCACACGTTGTTGTCGTTTACACATTGGTTATTTGGTTACCTGGTTGGGTGCGGTGTTTCATTGATTATGTTGTGGTTCTTGGATTAACTGAGTAAGACCATAAGACATAGCAGCAGAATTAGGCCATTTGGCCCATCGTGTCTGCCCCACCATTCAATCATGGCTGACGCTTGTTTCTCCTCCTCAGCCTCACTCCTCGGCCTTTTCCCCGAAGCCTTTGATGCCCCATCCAGTCAAGGAACTATCCAGCTCTGCCTTAAATACACCCAACGACCTGGCCCCCACAGCTACCTCTGGTAATAAATTCCACAAATTCACCACACTCTGGCTAAAGAAATTTCTCTGCATCTCTGATTTAAATGGGCGCCCCTCTACCCTGAGGCTGTGCCCACTTGTCTTAGACTCCCTCGCCATGGGAAATGGGGAACATCTTTTCCACATCTACTCTGTCTAGTCCATTCAACATTTGAAAGGTTTCAATGAGATCCCCTCTTATCCTTCTAAATTCCAGCGAGTACAGACCCAGAGCTATCAAACATTCCTCAGAGGCTAACACTCTCAATCCTGGAATCATCCTTATGAACCTCCTCTGAACCCTCTCCAATGCCACCACATCTTTTCCTAGTTGAGGAGCCCGAAATTGTTCACTGTCGTCAAGGTGAGGTCTCACCAGTGCCTTATAAAGCCTCAGCATCACATCCCTGCTCTTATATTTGAGACCCCTTGAAAGGAATGTTAATTATAATATTTGCCTTCCTCATCACCAACTCTACCTGCAAGTCAACCTTTAGGTTGTTTGGCACGAGGACTGCCAATTCCCTTAGCATCTCAGATTTTTGGATTTTCTGCCCATTTAGAAAAAGGTCTGCACATTTATTTCTACTACCGAAGAGCATGACCATGCATTTTCTGACATTGTATTTCATTTGTTACTCTCCTGCCCATCTCCTGATCTGTTTAAGTCCTTCTGCAGCCTACGCATTTCCTCAACACTACCTGCCCCTCCGCCAGTCTTCATATCATCTGCAAACTTGACAACAAAGCCATCTATTTCATCTTCTATATCATTGATATCCAGCATAAAAAGAAGCAGTCGTAACACTGACTCCTGCAGAACACCACTACTTACTGGCAACCAACCAGAAAAGGATCCTTTTATTACCACTCGCTGCCTTCTCCCAATCAGTCAATGCTTGTAACTTTCCTGTAATACCATGGGCTCTTAATGTGGTAAGCAGCCTCATATGTGGCACCTTGTCAAATGCCTTCTAAAAGTCCAAATATCCAACGTGGACTGCATCCCGTTTACCCATTCTACATGTAATCTTCTCAAAGAATTCCAACAGGTTCATCAGGCAATATGTTCCCTAAAGGAAACCATGCTGTATTTGTCCTAGCAACACACATCCAAGTTGCTGGTGAACGCAGCAGGCCAGGCAGCATCTCTAGGAAGAGTTACGTTTGATGTTTCAGGCCGAGTCCCTTCATTAGGACTAACTGAAGGAAGAGCTAGTAAGAGATTTGAAAGTGGGAGGGGGAGATCCAAAATGATAGGAGAAGAAAGGAGGGGGAGGGATGGAACCAAGAGCTGGACAGGTGATTGGCAAAAGGGATATGAGAGGATCATGGGACAGGAGGCCCAGGGAGAAGGAAAAGGGGGAGGGGAGAGGAACTCAGAGGATGGGCAAGGGGTGTTGTCAGAGGGGCAGAGGGAGAAAAGGGAGAGTGAGAGAACGAATGTGTGTATATAAATAACGGGTGGGGTACAAGGGGGAGGTGGGGCATTAGCGGAAGTTAGAGAAGTCAATGTTTATGCCATCAGGTTGGAGGCTACCCAGACAATATAAGGTGTTGTTCCTCCAACCTGAGTGTGGCTTCATCTTTTCAGTAGAGGAGGCCATGGCTAGACATGTCAGAGTGGGAATGGGATGTGGAATTAAAATGTGTGGCCACTGGAAGATCCTTCTTTCTCTGGCAGACAGAGCGTAGGTGTTCAGCAAAACGATCTCCCAGTCTGCGTCGGGTCTCGCCAATATACAGAAGGCCACATTGGGAGCACCGAACGCAGTATATCACCCCAGCCGACTCACAGGTGAAGTGTCGCCTTACCTGGAAGGACTGTCTGGGGCCCTGAATAGTGTTAAGGGAGGAAGTGTAAGGGCATGTGTAGCACTTGTTCCGCTTACAAGGATAAGTGCCAGGAGGGAGATCAGTGGGGAGGGATGGTGGGGACGAATGGACAAAGGAGTTGCTTAGGGAGCGATCGCTGCAGACAGCAGGGGGGAGGGGGAGGGAAAGATGTGCTTAGTGGTGGGATCCCATTGGAGGTGGCGGAAGTTACGGAGAATAATATGTTGGACCCGGAGGCTGGTGGGGTGGTAGGTGAGAACCAGGGGAACCCTATTCCTAGTGGGGTGGCGGGAGGATGGGGTGAGGGCAGATGTGCGTGAAATGGGGGAGGAAGGGAAGCCCCTTTCTTTAAAAAAGAAGGACATCTCCCTCGTCCTGGAATGAAAAGCCTCATCCTGAGAGCAGATGCGGCGGAGACGGAGGAATTGCAAGAAGGGGATGGCATTTTTGCAAGAGGCAGGATGAGAGGAGGAATAGTTCAGATCGCTGTGAGAGTCAGTAGGCTTATAGTAGACATCAGTAGATAAGCTGTCTCTGGAGATAGAGACAGAAAGATCTAGAAGGGGGAGGGAGGTGTCGGAAATGGACCAGGTAAACTTGAGGGCAGGGTGAAAGTTGGAGGCAAAGTTAATAAAGTCAATGAGCTCAGCATGCGTGCAGGAAGCAGCACCAATGCAGTTGTCAATGTAGCAAAGGAAAAGTGGGGGACAGATGCCAGAATAGGTTTGGAACATAGATTGTTCCACAAAGCCAACAAAAGGCAGGCATAGCTCGGACCCATGTCGTTATTAACTTTGCCTCCAACTTTCACGCAGTCGTCAAGTTTACCTGGTCCATTTCCGACACCTCCCTCCCCTTTCTAGATCTTTCTGTCTCTATCTCTGGAGACAGCTGATCTCCTGATGTCTACTATAAGCCTACTGACTCTCACAGCTATCTGAACTATTCCTCCTCTCATCCTGTCTCTTGTAAAAGTGCCATCCCCTTCTCGCAATTCCTCCGTCTCTGCCGCATCTGCTCTCAGGATGAGGCTTTTCATTCCAGGACGAGGGAGATGTCCTCCTTTTTTAAAGAAAGGGGCTTCCCTTCCTCCCCCATTTCACGCACATCTGCTCTCACTCCATCCTCCCGCCACCCCACTAGGAATAGGGTTCCCCTGGTCCTCACCTACCACCGCACCAGCCTCCGGGTCCAACATATTATTCTATGTAACTTCCGCCACCTCCAATGGGGTCCCACCACGAAGCACATCTTTCCCTCCCCCCCACTTCTGCTTTTTGCAGGGATCGCTCCCTATGCGACTCCCTTGTCCATTTTCGCCCCCCCATCCCTCCCCACTGATCTCCCTCCTGGCGTTTATCCTTGTAAGCGGAACAAGTGCTACACATGTCCTTACACTTCCTCCCTTACCACCATTCAGGGCCCCAGACAGTCCTTCCAGGTGAGGCGACACTTCACCTGTGAGTCGGCTGGGGTGATATACTGCGTTCGGTGCTCCCAATGTGGCCTTCTATATATTGGCGAGACCCGACGCAGACTGGGAGATTATTTTGCTGAACACCTACGCTCTGTCCGCCAGAGAAAGCAGGATCTCCCAGTGGCCACATACGTATTTTAATTCCACGTCCCATTCCCTTTCTGATATGTCTATCCATGGCCTCCTCTACTGTAAAGATGAAGCCACACTCAGGTTGGAGGAACAACACCTTATATTCTGTCCGGGTAGCCTCCAACCTGATTGCATGAACATTGACTTCTCTAACTTCCGCTAATGCCCCACCTCCCCCTCGTAACCCATACGTTATTTATGTACACACATTCTTTCTCTCACTCTCCTTTTTCTCCCTCTGTCCCTCTGACTATACCCCTTGCTCATCCTCTGGGTTTTCCCCCCACTCCCCCTTTTCCTTCTCCCTGGGCCTCCTGTCCCATGATCCTCTCATATCCCTTTTGCCAATCACCTGTCCAGCTCTTGGCTCCATCCCTCCCCCTCCCGTCTTCTCCTATCATTTTGGATCTCATCCTCCCCCTCCCACTTTCAAATCTCTTACTAGCTCTTCCTTCAGTTAGTCCTGATGAAGGGTTTCGGCCTGAAACGTCGACTGTATCTCCTCCTAGAGATGCTGCCTGGCCTGCTGCATTCACCAGCAACTTTGATGTGTGTTGCTTGAATTTCCAGCATCTGCAGAATTCCTCATGTTGGAGTATTTGTCCCATCTTGTTCTGTGTCTCCAAGTACTCCCTAACTTCTCCCTTACAAGTTGACTCCAACAACTTCCCAACCACTGAGTTCGGGCTAACTGGTCTATAATTTCCTTTCTGTTGCTTTCCTGGAGTCTTAAAGAGTGGGGTGATATTTGCAGTTTCCTAGTCATCTGGCACCATGCTAGAGTCCAATAATTTTGAAAGATAATTATTGATGCCCTCACAATCTATTGCTGTCTCTTTCAGAACCATAGGGTGCAGTACATCTGGTCCAGGTGACACATACACTCAGCCCTTTCAGCTTTTTGAGCACCTTCTCACTTGTAATAGTAACTGCACTCATTTCTCTTCCCTCACACCCTGCAATATCTGGCACACTGCGAGTGTCTTCTGCAAAGACTCATGCAAAACACCCATTTAGTTCATTTGCCATCTCCTTGTCCCCCTTTATTATTTCTCCACCCTCGTATTCCAGCGGTCCTATATCCACTCTCATCTCTCTTTTATTTTTAATATACTTGAAAAAACTATTACTACGCACTTTGATATTGTTTGCTATTTGTTTTCACATTTCATCTTTTCCCTCCTGTTATTCTTTCTGTAGGCTTTTAAAAGCTTTCCAATCCTCTGTCTTACCACTAATTTTTGCATTGTTGGATGCACTTTCTTTTGCTTTTACATTGGCTGTGACTTCCCTCATCAGTCCCATTTTGCCATTTAAGTGTTTCTTCATTTTTTGGAATACATCTATCCTGCATCTTCCTCATTTTTCCCACAAACTCACACCATTGCTTCTCTGCTTGATCTTTGCCAGTATCTGCTTCCAATTTACTTTGGCCAACTCCTCTCTCATACAACTGTAATATCTTGTACTTCACTGAGATACTGGTACGTCAGACTTTACTTTCTTTCTATCAAATTTCAAGCTGAACACAATCATATTGTCATCACTGTTTCCTAAGGATTCTTTTACCTGAAGCTCCATAATTACCTTGGTTTCACTATATAACACCCAATCTAATGTAGCTCATCCCTGTTCTAAAAAGCCATCTTGTCGGTATTCAACAAACTCACTCTCCTGTGATCTAATTCCAACCTGAATTTCCCAATCTACCTGCATGTTGAAATCTCCCATGACTATCATAACATTGCCCTTTGGCACGTCTTTGCTATTTCCTGTTGTAATCTGTGGTCCATATCCAGGCTGCTGTTTGGAGGCCTGTATATAACTGCATCAGTGTCCTTTTACCCTTGCAGTTTCTTAACTCAATGCAGAATGATACAGCATCTTCTGATCCTATATCACATCTTTCTACTGAATTGATGCCACCCCCTCTGCCTACCTTCCTATCTCTCTGATACAACATGTAACCTTGGACATTCAGCTCCCAACTGCAAGCATCCTTCTGCCACGACACAGCGGTGGCCATGACATCATATCTGACAATCTGTAATAGGGCAATAAGATCACCCACCTTATTTCTTATACTCTGTGGATAGAGATATAACACTCTGAGTACAGTATCGCTACCCTTTGATTCTGCATCCCTCATGCACTGATACTCACCCTGCTGGCTGCGGTGATGTCCTATCATCTGACAGTGTAATTGCATGCTATCTTTGCTCTTTTACCTTCCCTCCTATCCTGAGTGCCTCCACTCTGGTTTCTACAACCTACCCCCACCAAATTAGTTTCATCCTCCCCTACCGCTCTAACAAACTGGTAGTATGCCCACAAGAAAACTAATCTCAGCGTTGTATACGGTGACACAAGTGTATTTTTGATAATACATTTACTTTCAACTTTGAATTTTGTAGTAGAGAGCCGGGTGTTGTACTGGTCTGTGTCCTCACTGGCCGGTGCTGTGCTCTGGCAGCTCAGTGTGCTTGGTATACAGTGTCAGTGTTTTTACTCAAATGTGTCCTTATTACACAATTGACCTTGTCCACCCTGGAGCTGAGAAGATTCACTGGTGACCAGAATGATTTGTTTTGGTCACCCTGCCGTATGACAGACAGCATTAAGCGGGAAAGAGTGCAGAGGAGATCTGTGGAAAGGATTTTAGATATTTTTCTCTGGAATGTGTGAGAAAGAGTGCTGATATTGCAGAGGCGTATAAATTCATGAAGGACCAGGGTTGGGTCAAAGAGAACAGTCTTTTTGTCAGTGTTGGGAAATCAAGAACTGGAAGGTATTGGTTTAAGATGAGATTTAATAAGGACCTGAAGGGCAACTTTTCCACACACAGACTGGTCAGTAAATGGAATGAACTGCTATGGGGAGTGGTTGAGTCAGGTACATTGAAAATGCACTTGGGCAGGTAGATGGAAAGGAAAGGTTTTGAAGGATATGGGTCAAATGGAAGGAAATGGGAGAAGGATGAGGATAACCTTGCTCATAATGTGGTGGTGAGGGGGTTACAGACCACGAGCTCAGATGGGAACTTTGGTCAGCGTGGACCATTTGAGCTGAATGGCTCGTTTCTGTGCTGTGTGAATTTGACTGTGAACCCTGGTGACTTAATTCAATGACATTAAACTTTTCTAAATGACATTATTTCTTCATAGATTATAGACTCCAGTACCTGAAGTGAAGTTAACTGGACTACAGTTACCTGCTTTTCATCTTCCACCCTTCTTCAACAATGGTTTTCAACTCCACTGGGACCTTTCTGTAACAGTGAGTTTTGACAGACTTCAATGTATCAACTTTCTCTCCAGACTTCCTGTGAAAGCCTCCAGTGCAGGTCATTGAGACCAAGTAATGTTTGCTTTTAGTCCCATTAGTTTTTTTCCCTAGTGATGGTGATTGTTACACATTATGGCACAATGTTGAAATTTCACCATGAGATATCTGTGGGATGTTTGCTGTGCCCCCACTGTGAACACTAATGCAAATTATTGGAGTTAACCTCTCTGCTTTTTCCTTGTTAGTTTTAGATTTTGTCTCATCACTGGTTCCTGAAAAAATCCTGATCCTCTTGTCTGCCTCCTTTGACCACAGAATGTTCTTTGCTCTCTGTGATCCCTCTGTCTAATCGAGATCAACGTCTGCTGAGTGTTACGAACAGTCTCCTTGAACATCTGCCACTGCTCATTACTGACCTGTCCCTGAGCCTATTTACCCCATCTGCGCCAGACAACTCCACAGTCACGTCTCTGAAATTGCCTTTAATTAGGGTGAGGACACTGGTTCTGACCCTGCTGTTCACCCTCAATCTGTGGTCTGGAGATCTCCCACATTGTGATCACTTCTTCAGGGATCCTTCACCACAAGATCTCTCTGTAATCCCACCTCAATTACACAGATTACATCTGAAATAGCCCGTTCGTGGGTAAAATACTGCTGTAAGAAACTGTCTCTGACCATTCCACAAATTCCTCTTCCACTGTACCAGTTTGATTAGCTTAATCAATACACAGACTGAAGCAAACATACAGAAAATGCTGGAGGAACTCATCAAACCGTCGACATTTCGGGCTGAGAACCTTCATCGGGATTAGAAAGAAAGGGACAAAAGCCAGAATACGGTGGTGGGGGAGGGGGAGGAGGACAAGTGAGGGGTGGGGAACGTGTGGTTTGTGGAGGGATGATGATGTGAGGACCTGGGTGACAGGCAGAAAAGGCAAAGAGATGAAGAGAAAGAAATCTAATAGGAGAGAATGTTAGACCATGGGATGACACGGAGAAGGTGGAGAACCAGACAGAGTTGATGGGCAGGTCATGAGGGTGCATGAGGAGAGGTGAAGGGGTTAATTGGTCATCAGAATGGGTGAAAAGTCAGAAGAAAGGTCGGGGTGGGTTGTGGAAACAAGAGGTAGTTATTCTTGAATTTGGAGTAATCAATGTTCATGCCCTCGAGATTGGAGGCTACACTGTCAGAATATGAGGCGTTGCTTGTTCAACCTGTACTCGGCCTCACTGTAGCGGGAGAGGCGGCCCTCTACAGACATGTTGATCATGGCCCTCCGCTGGTCAGGATTGACCATGGATATTGCACCCTAGTGTCAACGTCAATATACAAGTCAGGGAAGTACGATATGTAAAGCAAGCAGTTGCCCATGCAGGGGCCCCTGCTCTCCACACAGCTGATGAATCCAAAGCAACGGCGAAGATCGATGCAGTCAGGCACCAGCGGTGTTGCTGGATTGCCAGTCTGCATTGAACACAGGACCGACAGGGAATCCAGCTCCGGATTCTTCCTCAGGGTTTACTCCCGAAGTCTCCCCATGAATGGGTCTAGCCACAGGCCAGTGGAGGTTTGAGATCAGAATTTTTCTTCCATTTGAGCCCAAGTATGGCTGAGGAGCCCCATCTGCCCATAGCGGTTCGTTATATGACGCCAGTAAACCCATTTGCACCTTCCCCTGGCACTAGAACAGTTCATTGGGTGTAGTAGCGAACCCATATGTAAAAGCCAGGAGCTGGACTTGATTGACAGAGGCAATTTGAGGCGCACACCATTGTCAGCATTTGATGGGAAGTGGGAGCTTGTCCCATTACTACCCCACCACTGGTTATGACAGCTGTAAGGGACCGATATGTTGGTATGTGAATGGGAAACTCAATTGGAATGGGTTGTCACCAGCAGATCATGGTTGTAGCAGCTCACAGAGCAAAGGTACTCAGTGCAGCGCTACCCTAATCTGCTTCTGATTAAATCTCTCATGACAATCACAGTTCCATTCTCATCTCTCTTTGATATTTCCCCTCTTTGTGCTTTATCCCATTGGAAGGAACACCTGAGGATCTTGAGACCACTCCTCCCCATGTCTTCTTTCCCTCCCCCTTTCACCATCACTGTCCCTACATGTAAAGTGCCGATAAAAAGTATTCATGCTGTTGGAGTGAGTTTTTTTTCGGTAGATGATATGTTTACACTTAAATGACTTTGGCCACCAGATTTCTATTTTAACAGTTTGACAAAGGACTGTGGATTGAGTCCACCACAATGAGCTTCCTAAAAGGTGTAAATACCAGATGCTTCTGGCGCCATAGTTTGACCTAATGCTGCAGTTTCAAAGACAGTATTATCTATACATTATAAATATTAATTGTCTTCTATGTTAGCACGCAAAATGCCAAGTAAATCCTAAAGGCTGTGGATACCAACCCAGATATATTGGCATCAGAAGGAAAGAATGGTGTGATATTTTGTATGTAGCTTCAAAAGGAAGCATTGCCTATGCATTGTCTGCAACTTTTCAAGTAGCGATTGCCTTTGTGTTTAGCATATTTAAGCTTTAAGTTCCTCGGGGTCAGTATCACAAATGACCTGACTTGGTCCAACCAAGCAGAGTTCACTGCCAAGAAGGCCCACCAGCGCCTTTACTTCCTGAGAAAACTAAAGAAATTTGGCCTGTCCCCTAAAACCTCACAATTTTTTATAGATGCACTGTAGAAAGCATTCTTCCAAGGTGCATCACAACCTGGTATGGAAGTTGTCCTGTCCAAGACCGAAAGAAGCTGCAGAAGATCGTGAACACGGCGCAGCACATCACACAAACCAATCTTCCGTCCGTGGACTCACTTTATACCGCACACTGTTGGAGCCGTGCTGCCAGGTTAATCAAGGACTGACCCACCCAGCCAACATACTTTTTGTTCCTCTTCCCTCCGGGAGAAGGTTCAGGAATTTAAAGACTCCTATGGCCAGATTTGGGAACAGTTTCTTTCCAACTGTGATAAGACTGCTGAACGGATCCTGACCCGGATCTGGGCTGTACCCTCCAAATATCTGGACCTGCCTCTTGGTTTTTTTGCACTACCTTACTTCCCATTTTCAACTTTCTATTTATGTTTTATAATTTAAATTTTTAATATTTACAAATTTTAACTATTTTTAATATTTGTAATCCAGGGAGTGTGAAGCGCAGAAACAAATATCGCTGTGATGATTGTACGTTCTAGTACCAATTGTTTGGCGACAATAAAGTATAAAGTATATAAATATCGAGCCCACATTGGACTAGCAGACCTTTCTACGGAAAGCGTCTCCGTCCGTAAGATGCCTGCTGTACCTTGTTGTGTTGAATAAAGAAGCTGCTTTGTATCTACCAGTGACTCTGTCTGTCCGGTGATTTCACCCACGATGCAACATTTGGTGTCAGGAGTGGGATACTTCGTGATCTGTCTAGTGGCCAGCGTTCCTAGCAGTCTAAGTTGGTGAGTATTTTTCTAAAATAACACTCACACTTGGATCTGTTCGGTCGGCGGACACACGGGAACACGAGGTATGACGAAAGTGGAGAGCTGAACTGGTAGATATTGAAGTAGTGTGTGCATGTGCATGTGTGTTTATATAAGTGAGGAACCTTTGCATGTTAACTTGGTTAACTTGGTGAGACTTGAACCACCAGTTGCGAAAGGTGTTAACCAACGGTACGGTTCGAGACGCCAGAGTGGGGGCGTGTATTCTCGTTCGGGGAGCTGCATTTTAGTGTATGCGTTTGCAAGTGTGATGCGAGGGAATACAGCAGGCCTCATGAGTTCGGGTACTCAAAATTGGCAGATTGAGGAGTACATACTCTGCAGTTTTATATTTTGCGTAGTGTGGGAATTAGTATGGAGATATTTCAGGGAGAGGTTTTGCCCAGAGAGATCAGCCAGAATGGCACCTATTGAAGTCAGTCAACATCAGGTTGAGAACTCTGATGATCCGAGCCAGCCCTTGACCTTGATTATGACTATTCATAAGCCCTTCACCCCCGGGGAGAAACAGAGCATTTTGTCCAAGTTGCCCTCACTTAAAGTTGCCTGTGGGAATTCAGAGTTCTGGCGCAAACTCGAGGAAATGGTTGAAATTCACCAGATGCACCTTAAAGATGTACATGTGTTAGTGAAAGCCAAGTGCCTGAGGAATACGTGGGACAGGGTGGCCCAGAGGGTGCAGGATGGTACATGGACAACTACCGGGAGCGCCAGTAATGAAGAAAGATATTGCTCTTTTAAAGGGGAAGTGAGGCAGTGACTGGGGGGAGGCGAGAGTAGCTGGGGAATGATAATGGCAGTGACCCAGAGGGCTGACGAGACAGCCATGGATTATGCAGAACGTAAATACCGAGTGTACGAGGAGTATTCAGGGTTGGATAACCCAGGGAGGGACGACCCAGGATTCCTAAAAATGCCGAAGGAAGGCCTGAGCTCAGCCCACCGGGAAGTTTTAGATTCAAGCATAACGGTGGGGTCCAACTACTCTGAGATAGTTTCGTGGGCCAGTGAGATAGACCATAGAAAAGGCAAGAGAAATCGTAAAGTGGGTATAGTGGATGCAGCTGCTGTGATGTCCCAGAGGGCTTGTTTTGCTTGCCGGCAGCCAGGGCACCCAGCAAAGGACTGCCGGACCAAGTATAAGGCAGTGAAGGAGTTGATATGCTACAGCTGTGCCCTGTCGGGGCATGGCTGGAGCCGGTGTCCAAAAGGGAGGGGGAAAACCCAGGCGAAGGTCACGGCAGATACCCAGTCACTCACCCCATCAGCAAACGGTCTGACTGTCGATCAGATAAAAGAGCTGGTAACGGTGCCTCTTAAGACAGAAAAAGATGTGGCAGTGGGCTGCCCTGCCAGCGCTGGTGACCCGCGGATGTACACAACGGCATTGTTAGGGGTTGGCAATGCAATATGTTAGTGGACACAGGGGCATCGGTATCGATAACAAACTTACCGTTACCAGCAACCGGACAGGCCAGTTATATCAGGGGTGTAGGAGGAAAAAACAGTAAAAGCAGAAAGAAGGGAATTGCAGGTACTAGAAATCGGGGGAGTGCAGCTTCCAGTGTATTTCTGGGTATGTCCAAATAATGAGGGCACAATCCTTGGAATAGACATCCTGAGGGAAGCAGGAGCTTTTGTAGATTCGGGAAAGGGAGAAATAATGTGGACGAGTCAGGGGCAGTGAACGCGCACAACCAACAGAATACACGGCCTGGCGAGCTGAGGCGCAGCTGCCCTGATCATTAGAGACTGGAGCCAGGATGGTGTCTATGGGTTACCTTGTCAACAGTTCCCAGCAGTGTGGGCTAGAGACAAGCAGGATTGTGGGCAGGTGAAGATAAACCCAGTTAAAATAGAGGAGGGTCTGTATAAACCCCCTAAGCAGGACCCTATACAAAATGACACACTGACTGCTGCTCAGGGAAAAGCGAAGGAACAAAAACACCAGGAGATACTCAGAGAGACTGCGGCCACTCCAGAATATAAAGTTTTCCCAGTTCCTCTGAGGGCAGACATTGCTGCGAATAAGGCAGCAGGGGGCAAGAGGCAACTGAAATTGCAAGTGTGCAGGAGGAAACGACAGAAGCTAGCTTAGTAAAATTATATGAAGAGATAGAGGCTGAAGAGAAGGAAAAATGGACGAGAAAAGGAGCAAAGGAGGGATCAGATGGGTGCTGGACACACGGGGAGGAAATAGTCGCGATGGACCCACCCTGTATTAGACAGATACTACTAAAGTTTTATCATGGGGCGATGCATGAGGGAAGGCAGAGCATGATCACAACCCTCCAGCAGGACTGGTGGTGGCCAGGGATGGGTGGGGATGTTGAGAAATTCTGCCGCCGTTGTATCATTTGTGCCCAGCGTAACCCTGGTAAGGGCAGAAAGCTACAACTGGCAAATCAGCCTCAGCTGAGGTGACCCTGGGAAAACATCCAGATAGACTTCACAGGGCCCCTGCTAAAAAGCCGGGGGAAAAGCTACTGTCTGGTAATTATGGATCACTTCACTCGGTGGGTAGAGGCTTTCCCAACAAGTGACTGCACCGCCCGCACTGCTGCATGGATCCTAGTTCAGGAAATCCTCCCAAGCTGGGGAACCCCAGTTCAGGTGGATTCAGATCAGGGAGCACATTTCACGGGGAAAGTGATGAAGGAAATGTGCCAACTACTAGGGATTCGACAACGGTTCCACGTACCCTACCACCCCCAGAGTTCAGAGATGGTAGAAAGGATGAACCGAGCAATCAAGAATGCGTTAGCCAAAGCTATAGCTGAGACAGGAAAGACATGGGTTGATGTATTACCAGGAATCTTGATGAGATTGCACGCAACCCTGAACTGCACTTTGGGTCTCAGCCCCTACGAATTATTGATGGGGTGAGCAATGCGACTCCCTTATGGGGTAATTATGGGTTGCGGGGAGCCTGGGACATTCAGGGATAGAATGACCCAATACATGAAAGACCTTTGAAACCAATTTAAAGTATTAAAGGACCGAGCGAAACAACAACAGTGAATGGCTGATCAAAAGGAGCCAGAGGGAGAGGGGATAGTTTTTCCACAGCCCGGTGAACAGGTTATGGTGAGGGTGCTGCCAGAAAGGCCGGGGTTTGCCCCCAGGTGGATAGGACCACAGACGGTACTCTTAGGAACACTCACAATGTGCTGGAGGAACGCAGCAGGTCAGTCAGCATCAGTTGAAAAGATTAGTCGACGTTTCGGGTCGAAACCCTTCGTCAGGACTGAAGGAAGAACTGTGGGGAGGGTTTGAAGAATGCTGGTAGTTGAACAAAACAGTAATTTGAAAGATGAAGGGGTGGGGGAGGGGAAGCAGGGAGGTGATTGGCAGGAGAACAATGCGCAGTAGTAGAAGGAGGCGGAACTATGAGGGAGGTGATGTGAAATCGGGATAGAGGAACCAGAGTGGAAGTGAGCAATCTAGCACTCAAATCCTAAGGCAGACATTGTATCATTGTCCAGGCTCCATTTGATATGTTGATGTTAAATTGGAGAGGAGAAAATGGCGACGCGACGCGGTGCACAGCAGCCACTCCGTGATGAATATCTGTTATCTATCAAGTAGGGTGCCGTGCACAATTCTGACTTGATGGAGGCAGACGTGAGAACACGGAGGAACATCTGGTGAAACTTCTGAACTACCTGTTTCGCTGCCACTGCTACTGTGTGATCTGAAATCTCCGGAGGGGAAGGCCCCGAGTCCTTGGCTTTGCTGTTGCTCGGCGGGCGGGGCAGGGTCGAAGCACTCGGCAGAGACAGTGCTTGGTGTCGGAGGGCTGGTCGGGGGCTCCAAGTTTTCGTACGGATTCAGAGTCAGCTGTGGTCAGGTGCTTCCAGAATGCTGCATCGGCAAGTTTGCGGCGCTGGAGGCGCATGGCAGGGAGAGTTTCTCCCTTCTACCGTCTGCGTGAGATGTTGGGGCTATCGGGACTTTGAGACTTTTATTTTTACCATGCCCATGGCCTGCTCTTTATCAAATTACGGTATTCTTTTGCACTGTTGTAACTATATGTTATAATTATGTGTTTTTTGTCAGTTTTAGTCTTGGTCTGTCCTGTGTTTCGGTGACATCATACTAGGGGAACATTATACCATTTCTTAATGCATGCATTTCTAAATGACAGTGAACGAGGACTGAGTGTCCTCATAATCTAATCTAATATCTAGCCATTAGGTAAGACAAATAAATTTACTTCTGAATTAGATGAGATGGATTTGAGGTTTTGGGCAACCAATAAAGGATGTAAATGAAGAACTTTTTGATACAGCAAGATCAAGTCCAGGAATCTGATGTTTTAGGTTGTTGGAAGTAGATGTGATTTCAAATGGAAATAGCATTGGCAGTTGAAGGATATGGCTTGCAAGCTGTCTGGAGGGGGAATGGATATCCCTCCAGAGTACTGACTTGGACTTGATGGGATCCATGCCCTCTATTGGTGTGACTAAAACACTACAATATGCATGTGAAGGACTGGGTCGGCTGAATTCAGTATTCAAGTCCTTTATCTTCAGCATCAGTCATCTGTTGTCTGGTGTTACACTATCTTCATTCGCATGATCTCATTCTGTTTCTCAAAGGTCCTTCAACGGCTTATTCTTTTCTCATCCTTTACATCTCTCATGTGATTGTAACAGGGAGGAAAATGTCTTGACCCCTGCAGTACAATATTAGGAACAGGCTAAGCACTAAGAACCACTAAGCACATCTTTACCTCTCCACCCCTCTCCGCTTTCCGCAGGGATCGATCCCTCCGCAACTCACTTATCCACACGTCCATCCCCACGAATCTCCCACCCGGCACTTATCCCTGTAAGCGTAAGTGCTACACCTGTCCCAACACCTCCTCTCTTGCCAACATTCAGGGCCCCAAACAGTCCTTCCAGGTGAGGCAACACTTCCCTTTTGAATCTGTTCGGGTCATCTATTGCATCCGGTGCTCCCAGTGCGGTCTCCTCTACATCGGTGAAACCCGACACAGATCGGGGGACCACTTCGTTGAGCACCTCCACTCCGTCCGCCACAACAGACAGGATCTCCCGGTAGCCACCCACTTCAACTCTGCTTCCCATTCCCATTCAGATACGTCCATACATGGCCTCCTCTACTGCCATGATGAGGCTAAACTCAGGTTGGAGGAGCAACACCTCATATACCGTCTAGGTAGTCTCCAGCCCCTTGGTATTAACATAGAATTCTCCAACTTCCGGTAATTCCCTCCCCTCTCCCATCCTCTATCCTTATTTCGCATCACCTCCCTCATAGTTCCGCCTCCTTCTACTACTGCGCATTGTTCTCCTGCTAATCACCTCCCTGCCTCCCCTCCCCCTCCCCTTTGTCTTTCAAATTACTGTTTTTTTTCAACTACCAGCATTCTTCAAACCCTCCCCAAAGTTCTTCCTTCAGTCCTGACAAAGGGTTTCGACCCGAAACGTCGACTAATCTTTTCAACTGATGCTGACTGACCTGCTGAGTTCCTCCAGCGCATTGTGAGTGTTCCTTTGACAACAGCATCTGCAGATTATTTTGTGTTTATGATTTGCTACTCCGCTGCGAACTCTCTTCAAGGTATGCCTACTGTGAAGAAGTTTAAATCCTCTCTTCGACAGGAGTTCAGTGAGACCCTCTCTCACTGCTCCCCCTCTGTGATCTCTGCCTCTCTCCGACTCTTCGACCACATCCTGTCTCAGACCCGCTACCACAGCCACGGCTCCTTCCTGGGAGCGTGTCTCCGCCACCATCTGTTACCGCAGGGATTCCAGCTCCGGTTCCAGGCCTCCCAGTTCGGGCCCAGCAAGGATCCCAGGTACCTCCGTTTCATTGACCACTGCTCGTTCCGCTGCTCCCACAGGATTCTCCGCGCCACGCTCGCTGCCATGCGGAGATACCTACGGGTCCTGTCCGTCTCTCTGCCACCACTCCGGGACTCACTCTCCACCGTCTGCCATGGACCTCTCCTACACTTCATTCTCCGCCGGATTCACGCCTCAAACTGCCGTTTCTTCCCCTTCCTCGCATCCAAGAAGGACAACAAGCTCGCCTGCCTGGAGCTCGAGGTCTGTGGTCAGCAGTATTCTGCAGTGATCTGTGCTACGGCTTCTGGGTAATTTCGATCAGTTGCAGATATGGGCAGAGAAACGTCAGATGGAGTTCAGCCCAAATAAATGGTTAGACAAGTGCAAGGAGACAGTAATCAGTTTATGGCATGATCTTGGGGCCGACATTTATAGCTCCTTCAAAGTGGCTACACAGGTTGATCATGTGGTTGCCAATGCTTATAGACTGCTTGTCTTATTATTTGAGGCCTTGAATTCAAATGTCACGAGGTAATTTAAAAAGACCCTGGTTATGCCGCATCTGAAGCATTACATACAGTTATGCTCGCCCCAATATAGGAATAATGTTGAGGTAGTGCAGAGGGTGCAGAAGAGGTTTGCCAGGTTGCTGCCTGGTTTAGGGGACAGGCTATTATGAGAGGCTTGACAAAGTTGGGTTATTTTCTTTGGATCGGTGGAGGCTGAGGGCAGATCTGATAGAGGTTTGTAAGATTATGTGAGGCGCAGATCAAGCAGAGATGGAGTTTCTTTTTCCCAGGATAGAAATCTCCAGTAACAGAGGGCATGCATTGGAGGTGAGAGGGTGTAGATTCAGAGGAGATATGAAGGTTAAGTGTTTGCTTAGAGGGTGGAGGATGCTCACAATCTGCAGCCTGGGATAATGACATTGTGTGGGTAGGAGCGATCACTTCATGGAGATTTATTGATATAGTTTTCAGTTGGTTCCACACAACATTGTGGGTCAAACCGTCTTGTCCTGTACTGTAGTTCGAAGTTTCTTTCTATATTCCATGATCAGAAGGGACGGCATCTAGTGCCCAATGGTCTTTAGAAGGAAACTGGTGCAGTTTCTTTCTATTCTCATGATCTACTCCATGGCCGGTGGGTCTGCCGTCCGAGATCTTGTGTCAGGGTGTAGCAGTCAGACCGAATTCACTGACGCTGTTCGTGACTTTGGCCCCCTGCTTGATTCTACGAATTTATTTAATTTGAACGGGAAGACTAAGAAACTGTGGGAACGTTCGGCAGGCTACACCGAATCCCTGGAGAGACAAGGTTTACCAGTTGAAAAACTGCCATCAGAATGGCACAAAATAATTCTGTTAGTTCAGCATTATTGAATATAGAGGTCCCGGGAGCAGATACGATCAACAGGTGTTTTCCGCAGACAGAATTCACATTACGAATGCGTGTAGGAATTGCTGTGACAGTAGTTCTGTTAAGCAACAAACAACCTTGATTAGCATGAAGTAGAGATTCCAAGGCTCAGTGTTGTTGTAGATTTGAGCGGCTGGAGTGCAGGGCTTTATTATTAGATGTTTTTGGAAGGAGAGGGACGAGGTCCTGGTCAGTACAAGTCCAGCCACAAACTGTGCTGGTGGTGTGTGGGGTTTGGGAAGTGTGACAGGCTGGTGCCGTTTGGATTAGACAATAGACAATAGATGCAGGAGTAGGCCCTTCAGCCCTTCGAGCCAGCACTGCCATTCACTGTGATCATGGCTGATCATCAATCAGCATCCAGTTCCTGCCTTATCCCCATAACCTTTGATTCCGCTATCTTTAAGAGCTCTATCCATCTCCCTATTGAAAGTATTCAGTGACATGGCCTCCACTGCCTTCTGGGGCAGAGCATTCCACATATCCACAACATTCTGGTTGAATTTTTTTTCCCGCAACTCCATTCTAAATGGCCTACCCCTTATTCTTAAACTGTGGCCTCTGGTTCTGGACTCGCCCATCAGCGGAAACATGCTTCCTGCTTCCAGCATGTCCAATACCTTAATAATCTTATATGTTTCAATCAGATTGTGTCAAAAATTGAAGAACATGCTGGAGACAATGAACTTGGAAACCAAAACTGACAATGCTGAAAACACACATCACTTTGCATTTAAAAAAAAACAGCCGAGCGATCTGCTCCATATACAATAGTAACTTTACACAGATGGCGTCTGATCCACAGATGCTGCCTGACTTGCTGAGTTCCTCCAACAGTTTGTGTGTGTTTAAATTGGATTTCCCGCATCTCAAGATTTTCTCGTGTTTGTGATATCACTCTTCAAATGTTGCAGTGAAAGAAAAGTCATTGAGGATACAGTTGAAGATGTTTGAGCCCAAGGGACAGATGTGAGGAATTCCTTCAGAGAAGTCCTGTGCCTGGTGTGATTGACGCTAAGAAACACCATTATTGTCCATTGTGCGTGAGATGAGCGCCACCACTGGAGTGTCCTTCCTGTGCTTCCCGGTGAATATACTTTTGCCAAAGGTAAGCCGGTCAGGGAGAGATGGCATCACTGACCAGGGAAATGATAATGAAAAGACATGGAATGAAGGTGAAATGTTAGGAGATGACGACGGTACCTCTGCCGGGCTGGATTCAGGAAGTTAACAGATCGACAGGTGAGTGAACAGGGGATGCAAATTTGTTTCACAAACACAATACTCCAGGTATGCCTAAACTAACCTATTGCATAATTGCTCAGTATCTCCCTATCGATCTGTTCTTAAATTCTATTCCCAGCTTCCTGCCGTCTGTGAACTTGGAGTGTCCAAATGTAGTTAACTTGGCCAGATGACATGTGGATTGTGAGCAGCTGTTTCAAAACTCCGATCCCTTCACTGGCCCAAGAGTAAATGTCTGCCACAGAGAAGAGAAGAAACTCCCTTGGTCTGTTTCCAGTCAGTCAAAAGATTGTTAATCCATGTCAGCAAATTTCAGCACAAAATTATGTCCTTTAATTTTAGAATGGAAAGGAATATATGAAATTACTTACTCTGCACATACAATATATCTATTGTCACGTACCCCGTGACGGGTTGAAGAACCAGCAGAAATGGAAAGCACTTTGGAATCCAGTATTGCAAATAACTAATGGTATATATTAGTTACTAAGTAATTCAGTAATATAAGTGCAGATAAATCAAACAGGTTAGCAGTGCTTATATATATATATGTATAAGTAAATGTGGAAATATATGAAAAACAAGCTTCATCAGGTCTAGGGGTAAATAGATAGTCTTCCGATGAGAGTAAAGTTCAGTTCAGTTCGTGGTATTGAATTGAGTAGTGATGGAGCGAGAGAGAGGGAGAAGTCTGAGTCTTCAGGTGAGCTGACGCCGTCAATCTTCCTGTTGTCCTCGGAAATCCTTTAGAAGTCACCGACTGTGACCACAACAAACTCAGACCATTCTTCTGTGGTGGAATTGTCAACCCAGCAAGGGTGGCACACGAATAACTCCCCACCGGTCACACCCTTTTTGCACTGCTAGAGCCACTGATCGATCCGCCTGATCAATCCTCCAAAACCCAACTTTTCTGTGGGCACAACAAAGCTCATTCAGTGTCCAAAACCATGTGTCTGTAGGTCTAACAGCTGACCTTCTATTTATCTCACCACGCTGAATACCAACTGTCCATAAAGCAGCTCCTCCCTTCTCTCTCTGTAAGAACATGGATGCTGCTAGTATCCTTGTAGAAAGTATAAACAAACTGTGAGCAGTCCTTGCCTCTCTCTCTCTTTCTCTCTCTCTCTTTTTAACAAGGTGTCTTTGTTCCACAACTCACTTACTCACTTTCACTCTCTCTCTCTCTCTCTCTCTCTGACGCAGGCAAAATTTTACTTTAACTGAAAATTATAAAGTTTGAAACATGTATAATCAACAGATAATAGAGCAAAAACGTGTAGAATTGCTAACTTAACATCTAGATAAACTATCAGCTATAATGTTGTCAGTACCTTTCACATGTTTCATTGTCAGGTCATATTCTTGCAATATCAGAGTCCAATTTAGTAACCTTCTATTCCTATCCTTCATCTTAGTTAGAAACACCAACGGATTGTGATCCGTGTAAACCACAAGTGGTCTCTGGGCAGGACAAACATAGTCTTCAAAATGCCAGAATAAGTGCTAGCAATTCCTTTTCAACAGTGGAATAATTTTCCTAATGCACATTAAATTTCTTTGAGGAATAAGCTACTGGGTGTTCAATGTCATCCACACCTTTCTGTAACAATACTGCCCCAGCAGCTTCGTCACTAGTGTCTGTTGCTATAGAGAATGGTTTTGAAAAATCAGGTGCTTTGAGCAGAGGATGATAACACAGGATGGCTTTCAGATGTTCAAATTCCTCTTGGCAAGGATCATTCCATACAAATCTTTCACTCTTCCCAAGTAATTTCGTTAGGGGGAGAATGGTGTCAGCAACGTTCTTGCAAAACTTACGATAATACTCAACCATTACTAAAAACATTCTCAAAGCTTTCTTGCCAGTTGGAATGGGAACCTCAGCAATAGCTTGAACCTTGTCCTGTACAGCAGCCAGTTGGCCTTGGCCTACTGCATAACCCAGATATGTAACTGTAGCATGACCAAACTCACTTTTAGCGAGGTTCGCAGTAAGATTAGCCTTGGACAACCTTTCAAACAGTTTTTCTACCATTGCAATATGCTCTTCCCACGTGTCATTCCCTACAACCAGATCATCAATATAAGCCCCTGTGTTTTCCAGAGAACATTGTCAAAGTTTTAGATCACATGCTAAATCTGCACAAACTGACATAGTATAGGCTGTAAATGCTGGGAAATATTTCCACGATGCCAACAAATTCCACTCCTCGAGGCCTCTCTGATAAGACAATCTGAGCAAATGTTGGGGAAATTACAGTCAGACACTACTCTGTTGTTTTCACTACTTTCCAGAACCTGCCTACATTTCTGTTCCTCTTTCTGCTGCTGGCATCTCAAAAATCTTTGGAAATTGAAGCACACATCATTCAATGTTCTCTTTTTCAACTCTCTGTTATATCCTGAAAGATGTCCAGTGGGATTGGGGGTATAGATACTGTCCATGAATTGAAGTCCATTATCACCGTTGTACAGCTCTCTGTCATTGAAATGCTGTGGTTGTCCTAGTGTTTAACGGTTGTTAAACAGATGTTGTTATGATCTTTGTTGTTGCAGTACGGTGCCAGCAGTTTAAACATCACATTTAACTGCATGTGGTCTGGGTCTCCCAATGTACTAAATTCCCCAAAGGACTGACCCATCAAAATGATTTGAGACCAAACAGCACTTCCCCTTTAGTATCAACACGCTGGAGAATAACACCATACAGCCTTTCTCATCATGCTTTCCTCCTTGTCCTTGTCCTTAGTGATCACCAGTATTCATTTTCTACCTCGCATGCTAACTCTGTCTCGGGGCATAAACTCCCACCTTTGTCCTCGGGTGGTCCTGTCCTCTCCCCACTATACTGTTGTTTTCTGTGTATGCATAAGATGCCTTGGGATTCTCAGTGATCCTCCTGAATGAGGACATTTCTTGATAACTCTTCACTCTCCTGATATGCTGTGTGACTTGTTTCTTGCTTCCTGTATGTTCCTCCAAGTCCGTCTAATTTCATCTTCCTCTTATGACTCCTCTTACGTTTTTAAACAAATACAATATTTCTCATCACCCTAAGTTCCTGACCATCCTTGTCCTTCTCTACCCTCCTCATAGGAACAGGGAACTACTAAATTCTGACCGGCAGGGCTGTATGTGATTCTCACGGTATCAGACATCAGCTGACATCAGCTCCATCCAGTAACAACCAGTAGCATCAGCTCCCAGACAACTCTCTATGACACCTGCCCAATTCTTCCACAAATTTATAATCATCGACCTGCTGGTCCAAACATATTTTTATCAATAATCATCTGAAACCCTCCAGAATTAAGATTCATAAGACTTTCCCAATTAAATTCCAATCGTCTTGCTAGGTTAATTTCTCAATATGTCAGGTATGTCTCCCTTCCTGGTGGACCGTCTACATACGGTTTCTGGAAACCTTCCTGAACACATCAAACAAATAATACCCCATCCGCTCAATGCTACTTACGGACCGGTAGGTCTGGATCCCAAAACCCCCTCCACATGCCTCATGATAAAAATTGTCAGGGTGGCTACAGCAAGCTTCCCTGTGAGAATATTACTTCCCCTTCACTGTAACCAATCCCTGTTACACCAGCCCCAGTTATCCAGGAAGAAAGCCCAATGATCTGTGTTCCTGATGCCCTCCCTCCGGCACCAAATTGTTAGCCAGAAATTTAAGTGTACCAACGTACCATATCTAACCTCGGAAGCATGTGGCACCTGAAATAATCCTGAAATCACCACCCAAGAGTTACTATTTCCTAACTTTATGCCCTACTCCTTAAATTCTTTTTGCAGGACCTTGTCTGTCTGTTGTTAGTTCTAATAAGGAACATGACCTCTGGCTGTTCATCCTGCCCTTTCAAAATGGCCCTTACTTTCTCAGAGACATCCTTGGCCATGGCATGATTGGGGTAACGCATCATCCTGCAATCTCACTCATTTACACACATACTCCTGTCTGTGCCCCAGTTATAGTGTTCGCTGCATGTGATTCATATCTTTCCATCCCCGTGTACTTTTGTGCTTTCTGTTTGTAATGAACATTGTTTGAAAATTCATTCATTGTATTCTTCTCTGGTTCAGCTCAGGCAATTTACTTATGCATTCGCAAACAAAGGAGACTGGACATGTGTTGAAACCACAGAATTTGTTAGAACTCGTACGATTTTGATATAGAACAAAAAGAAAACTGATATCTACAGTATAGCTATACATAATTCGAAACAATACTTATCCACGAAACAAGCCGATCTCTGTGAAAGAGTGGAACCACAGCAGATCCGGCAATGTCACACAGCCGGTTCCCTTGCTTCTTTCCTTCCTTCCTCCCTTCCTCCCTCTCCCTCTCCCTCACGATGTCTCTGTCGCTTTACTATCTCGCTCCCTCTCTCATTCTATTCTCTCTGTCTCTCCACACGCCCATTCCCTCGCGCTCACTCCCGCGACATCTTCCTCGTGTCCTCTCCCTCGCGCGCTCTCCCTCACGTGCTCTCCTTTGCGCCCTCTGCCTCCCGCCAACTCCCTCGTGCGCTCTCCCCCTCGCGATGTCCCCTTCTGTCGCTCTCCCTCGCGCTCACCATCGCCCGCACGCTCTCCCCCAGGCCCTCTCCATCACGCTCACTCTAACGTCATCTCCATGGCAGCCTCTCCGTCGCGCCCTCTCCCTCACGTGCTCTCCCGCGCGCCCTTTCCTCGCGATGTCTCACTCGCTCTCTCCTTCGCGCCCTCAGCCTCGCGCTCACTTTCTCTGTCTCTCCATCTCTCACAGAGAGACAAGTGAACGGATCGGTTCTCTGTCTTCAATTGTAAAACAGGAGCATTCTCCTACAGGAAGATAGTTCAAGTTGGCAGTGAGAGGGAGACTCTACAGGTAGAGATGGAGGAGAAAAGGAAGGTGAAGGAAAGGACGGGTTTTGACGGGAGCAGGAGTGGTTGATAGAGACGAAAGTAAACTGCAAGATCAGGCAGTTTTGTCAGAACCGGGAAGCAGGAAAAACAGGTTCTCCTCAAGCTCCAATTTAACAGGGCGAGAGGTGAGGCGCAAAAGGGATTTTTCTGGGATGGTGAGGTCAGTGATGCCGTCGGGCTCAGCTGTAAACAGTTGTTTTGTAACTCTAAAGCAACACACACAAAATGGAAAAGATTAAACAGTTGACAGGATTCTGATGAACTGTCTCGGCAGGAAAAATTGACAACTTACTCTTTTCCATAAATGCTGCCTGGCCTGCTGAGTTCCTTCAGCATCTTGTGTGAGGAAAATAGTAAACAGTCGACGTTTCCAGTCGACACCTTTCATCAGGATGTGATTTTGTGTGAGTTGTTTTGTATTTCGAGCATCTGCAGATTTTCTGGTGTTTGATTTGTAACTCTGTTCATCACATTGTTTCCATTTACCCACAAGTGGGTGGATAGAATTGGGAGCATGACGGCAGCTGAATTGTAAAACTTTACAGCGTTTATTTCTAACGTTTCATCAGTTTCAAAATCAGATTCAGCGGGTATTTCAGCGCATTCTTCAGTTCCTCTCGGAATTTGCTCTGAGTCACGGAGTAAATACACGTGTTGGTGCAGGAACTGAGAACCTGCAGCATTTCCGCTGTGTGTTTTCTGTGATGTAAAGGGGATCCGTGACAGAATAAACAAAACTCATTGAAATTCGTTTATAGATTGAAAATACCACCTGTGTTCCCCACAACAATATGAAACTACCGGTTATGCTGAAGAGCAAAACGATGGATTTGCGTCGGTTCTCCATCTCCCGGTCCTTGTCATTCTCTCCCGTCTTTTGTCCCCGGAGCCTCCTGCGGGCTCGACTGGCCGCTAGAATCCGCCTGACAGTCAGAATATTGAACAGCAACATCAGAAAGAGTGGGAGACAAGGGGTTAAAATGCGGTGAAACACCTCAAATGTCGCCCATGAGGGAGAGTTTGTGAAGCTCGGTGTCAGAACACAATGCCAGGGAACACCGTCAATTATTTCTCTAGGTTCGTACACAAAGCCCCAGGGGACAGTCTCCAAACAGGCCAGCACACTCACTGTCCCGATAACCACAGCCGCCGTTCTCTCGGTGCAATATTTTGTTTTCAGCTTCTCACAGCAAATAGCCACAAATCGATCGACGGTGAAAGCGACAGTCAGCCAGACGGAGGCCGCAGTGCTCGCAAACATCAACCATTCACGGAGTCTGCACACAGGAGTGATTCGCAGGAATGATCGGGGAAAATAAATCACAGCAGTCCACTTCATCAGCGGATCGGAGATAACGACCAGGAGATCGGCCGCTGCCATTCCCACCAGGTAGCGAGTGACACATTTGGAGAGACCGCACTTTCCCCGGGACAGGATCACAATCGCCACCAAGTTCGCTGGAAGAGAGACAGGGAACAGCAAGTTGAGAAAACACTGAGCAGAAGCCAATGCAGCAGTTTGGTGGAGACAGAGAAGGAGTTTACACAGTAAAATAAATTACACAACCTCACAAACAGACATGACGCCTCCCGTTGATTCCATCACAGGGAAGCAGGGGAGAGGAATTCAACGTCCAGCAGCAAACTCGGTGCCGTAGTCAGATGTCTGTCAGATGGAAGACGTTTCACTCTGAAGCACCAGGTCGGCTTTGTTAATTGACTCTGCAATGAGTTCAGTCTGTTTTCCATCAGCTGTTTACATTCAGGCATACCGCAGACATTTATTTAAAATCGACAATAGATTCGATCTACAACACGAAAGTCCACACATTTGCTAAATTGTTACTACCAATTATTTGTTTGAGTCTTGCTCCTAACTCAGAAATCCGCTCCCATGCAAATGTAGACGATCAATTAGTATAATCTCCGCGGGCTCTATAAACACAATATTTGTAAATGCAGTGCAACTGCTGCAAGACCAAACGCACAGAGACGGAACATCCCATTACTGATCACAAACCGCTGGAAGAACACTGTCTGACAAGCTCAGTTCCACCGATGTTGGCGGATTCGCTAAATTCCTGCAGCGGTTTGTTTCTAGATCCACATTCCAGCATCTGTCGTCCCGGTGTTTCCACTCCATTCCTGAAAAGCGGAATACCGGGACTGGAATGTGAGAGTTTAAGCCGGCGGCAGAATCAATCACAACATTGGAATTAAACTTCAACATCGCCCACGGCAGCTGACACTGCGGCTTACCGGGAATTCCGAAGGCTGAAATAAAAGGATAGTAAACGTCTTCTATCCGCCAGATGACTGGATACACCATTTCAGTGAGAATCTGTGATTTCTGTTCCTCCTGTGTTCACAGCTCCGGCAGACAGCTGATGCATTCAAAGCGGTCCCGATTTATACAGAGGGTCTGTCTCCCGAGATACGGTTATACACCTCACTGACTTGCTCAGTTACAGTTGCTTGAACAAACACTTCCATTCAGTACCTTTGTCTCTATTGTAAATATTCGGGCGATTGGAGACAAATACATGAAAATTCTTTGGCATCGCCTCAGCAGAGTCTCTGGTGAAAATAGGCCGGTTGATTTAATTACAAAGACTGAGTTTTGTCACGAAGCAGCGACATTTACATATTTCGTCTTTTTGTTGGCTAATTACTGATTTCTGAACGGACACCAGCGACACAGACCGATCTCCACTTCCGTCCCTACAGTTTCCCATTTTGTAAATGTTGTTTAGTACTTCAGCTTCTTCCTGATCGATCTCTCTCGGTCTCTCTCTCTCTCTCTCTCTCTCTCTCACACACACACACACACACACACACACACAAACCGAGAGAGAGAGACAATTGTACTATTGTATTTCTATGCTATATCAAATGTCCTGTTGTACACACTGGACAGGTATATGGAGGAATTTAAGGTGAGGAGTTGAATGGAAGGCAAGCTTTGAGGGTCGGCACAACATTGTGGGCCGAATGGCCTGTACTGTGCTGTACTATTCTATGCTCTATGCTTACTATAAATTGCACATTTAGATGGAGACGTAACGTAGAGATTTTTACTCCTCGTGTAAATGAAGGATGTAAGTTATAAAGTCAATTCAATTCAAAACCCACAACTACAGATTCGAACAAAGATACAATAGTGAGACCGCGATTAGGATGGAAATGGTCAAATGAGCACATTGCTAACATACAATCAAGAGAAAATATGCAGATGTTGGAAATCCAAGTCAACACAAGAAATTCTGCTGAGCTCCTCCAGCATTTTGTGTGTGATATTGCTGAAGTCACAGTCTTTAATGGGCATCTCAAATCTGTCAAATGTCAAAAGAAATTGAGAAGAAATATTTCAATCTGCAAAGGAATGGGCAAACTGGTTGAATAATAAAGAAAAGTACTCCAAACAGGGAGATGAATAGGTAAAGGAGAAAAAAAGGCAAATGTGAGATAACACGTTAGCTGAGAGAGAGAGAGATCGACTGACAGACAGGCAATTAGGCAGACAGCCAGAAAGTAGGCTGCAGGATTGAGATGTTGCTCCTGTGTCTGTCTCCTAGTCTCTGCTACAGAGTGAGGGTGTAAGAGTCAATCTCTGCTGGTCAGTTTCTGGCGCCTTGTGTAAGTGTAGGGTTGATTCTCTACCGGTCAGTCTATGATACAGTGTGAGAGTGTGGGTTTTATTCTGTATCTGTCAAATCACTTTGTACAGAACGTCTTCATGATTTTAGTCTGAAATCTCCCTTTAACCAGTCTCCACATGTGGCCCTATTTCCTTGTTGAAGCATTAATTTTGAAGTAGTAGCTGGCATCCCACTTACCTCCACGCAAAATGATTCTGAACACTTTTATTGCATCTTTTCTCATTTTACGTCAAAGTGGGCTGAACATATGTAATGCTCAGTTTTTCTGCATAGTTCACATCCTGCAATGAGTCTAGTCGCCCTTCTCTGAACTCTCTCCAGAGCCTTCACATCCCTCACAAAATATGGGAATCAAAATTGTACACAAGGCTTAATGTGTATCCTCACAAGTGCATCACACAGCTTAAGGAGAATGTCGCGAGAACTCCTCTGAGCATATTATATAGCCCAACATTCTAATAGCCTTCCGAATTGCTTCAATGCATTGTCTAGATGTTGATAGTGATGTCTTCTGGAACGCCAAAATCTTTCTCATACAATGCACTTTCTGACTGAGGACCCCCATTGTATATTTATATCCAGTAATTCTACTTCCTGTATGTAATACTACTTACATTGAACTTCATCTGCCATTTATCTGCCCACATCCGGATTGTGTTTAGATCCACCTGTATTGATTCTGTGCCTGAATGTTATCAGTCCATCACTCTAATTTCGTGTCATCTGCAAACGAATTTGTTCTGTGCTTATCCAAATCATTAATGTTAATTAAACACAGCAGCACCCCTAAGAATGGTTCTTGTGGAACCCCCTTTTAACATCTTCTAGGATGAATACGATCCTCTCACCATAACTCGCTGTTTTCTGTTTCTGAGCCAATTCTGCTCACATTCGCATCCCATACCTGAATCCGTACCTCCTGTAATTTGATTATTAACCTCTTCTGGAGTACTGTGTCAAGAACCTTCTGGAAGTCCAAATAAATGATATCAACCTCTCTATTGTTATAATAAATTTTAGTTGCCTCTTCATAGAACTGCAGCGTATTAGCAAGACGTGCTTATCCTTTCTGAACCCATGCTGGCTTTCTCTTAACATGCCGGTTCTTATCAGCCGCTTTTCAAACTTGATCTTTATTAGTGTATCCTGTTCTTACCTACGTCACACCTTAAGCTTACTGGAGCATAATTACCAGGGTCAGTGTGGTCACCCTTCTTATATTCTGGGAAAATGTTAGTCCATTTCATGTCTTTACGGATTTCACCAATCTTCACAGAATTTTGAAAAATACTTGTTAGGTACCTGTATTTTTAATCACAGACATTTTTTAAGTACCCTGGGATATATGTTGTCTGACACTGAGATTTATAAACTTTCAGCCTTTTCAGCTGAGACAGGACCTCATTTTCTAAGATCGGAGTCACTTAAAGCAACTTTAATTCTTGCTACACTTACTAGCATGTTGATGACTCTACAGGTGAACACTTTGGAAAAATAAGAGTTAGGAATATCCTCTCTGTCTTCCACAGCATAACTTCACAGGTCACTGTTATACTGAATGCGCCTAAGTACCTCCTTACAGTTTCTTTCATGACTTCAGTATTAACAAAATTTTCGGAATCAGTCTTGGCATTATCAGCAATATCCTTCTCAACCTGCCATTGGCAATCCGAATTTCCCACATGGCTGTAGCTCGCATATTTTAATATCCCCAATGGTAAAATTTATTACTTTCTGTTTCTGTATTCTTTATACAGCTGCCTTTTCTTCATTTTTGAACATATATTTATTCATCCATATAGTTTATCTATTGATTTATTGCTTCTCCTGACCTTGGCCATGGAGATTTCCTGCAGTGACTCGATGCCATTGTCCCTCAACTGACTCAATGTCAAGCAGTTCCTTCCAGTGAACCTTCTGAGGTCTTTGCCACGTCAGCACAAACCTTGACTTCATGGCTTTGTTTTTTACTGATACGTTTCCCCAAAGTACTTCAAGATTAACTATATTATGACCTTGTGTTCCTAAAGACTCAGCAACTTCCTAACTCAAAATTATCCCTTGAATGTTACAGAATGTCAGATGTGGACAGGCCACCCGACTTGTTGGTGTATTAGCATACTGGGTCAAACAAACAATCCAATGCAGAGTAAAGTATAACATCTGCAGAGAAAGGTAAACCATAAGGTGCAAGATCTTTAGGAGACAGATTGTGAGGCTAATCATTCATCACATAGTGCTAGTCTCATAGCAGTGCAATAAATGTTGTCATTAAGCCCCGTGGTACGTGCTGTTAGAGTGATTTCTTAATGATTCCTGTGGCTTTGCAACTTTTATTTCTCCCTTAAGGGAGATATGAGCGTAGAACTGAATACCTTTCGGACAGCGGTTGGTGGGTATTTGACAAACAAAGTGGTGAATGTTTACCGTGGGTATACGGGGATATGGAGTTGGAGTTCCAATGAATTCTTGTCTAATATTGAATGGAGAAGTGCGCTAGTGCAGCAGAATGGGGATTCTTCCTCCTAATTTTAATGTTGGTCTGTCTGTATATCCCTGTGGTGTAATAACCAGGACTGTATACAGCGCTTCATGTGTGGCCCAACTTGTGCTTCTATAGTCCCAGCAGAGCCACCTTCTCTGGCATTCAGTACCTGCAATGAACAAAGGCAAGTCCCCACGCAGATTTGAAATGACCAGCTGAACTGAGCCACTATCAATGGAGATTTGTCTAAATGCTTTTCAGAGTCCATCTGGCCCTCTGTGTTTCTTCTCATTCCATCACCAAACAAAGGCAACTCTCCATCCATCTGTTAACTGACCAATCAAACTCAACCCCTACCTTTGGAGATCTGTCCTCATGCTTTCCAGAGTCACTCTGGCCCTCTGTGTTTCTTCATATTCCACCATTTGCAATGCATCCCCTGGCCTTGTTTAGACACTCCGTCTGCATTGCCTCACTTCTGCATGGATGTGAAACATCAGATTTCAATTAAAAACTTCCTATTATTAATCCACCTATGACCTTCACCACTTTTTAAAATCTCAAACATCAATCTTACCTTCCTCTGCTCAAAGGAAAGGAAAGTCACACAAGGCGAGTACCATTAGAATATTTATTCATAGTGGGCTTCCAGCCGTGTAACCGGTGCCGATTACAACCAATGTTTTGATGACAAACTCTGCCACCCTCATCAGGATTGATGCCTGTTGGCATCGAGACTTCGGTTATATTTGATACCTACACCGGGCCGGAATCCTGAGAAAAGTTTATTTGTCAAATATGTTGGGAAAGCAGCAGATCCTTTTTCATTCATTCATCTCGTATTGGTCTAATAGTATGTCATATTTCTTCCGAATCATCACAGGGAAGGTGAGACTCTAATTCAGCCCTGGACCATGAATTTGCGCTTGGTCTCAGAAGGAAATAACTCTCATGGCTATAGCCCTGACCCTGTCTACGGTAACTCCCCTGTCTCATACCCCCTCTTTCCTCCTGTCTCCCATCTACACAAGGGACAGTATCTTACAGCCAATAAACGCGCCACCAGCTCGCCTTTGGTCTCTGTAAGAAGCCGGTGTGGTCTCCTTCTGTTTGCACCATCCAACACCGGGTCTGTGGGCCTGATCTCCGTGATCTTCAATGTCAAGGGTGTAGCAGTTTTTAAGCGAGGTTCTCAGGCAGTCAGCTTGAGTCCACTAACACTTTTTGGAAACTTTTGCCCGTACCTGATTCTACAAATTCCTTTAAGTTCGAAGCGAGATAAAGAAACAATGGTGGTTTCCCTGTAGCAGGGAAGGATAAAGTTAGGCAATGCATTAGTGATAGGGGACTTATTAGTTAGGAGTACAAACAGGAGATACTGTGGCTACAAAAGAGACTCCACGATGCTGTGTTGCCTCCCGGGTGCTAGGGTCCAGGTGTATCAGAGCGGCTGCAGGGGAAGGATGAACAGCCAGAGGCCGTGATACATATTGGCACCATGTCATTGTCAAAAAAGGGGAAGAGGTTCTACTGACTGAGTTTATAGAGTTAGGAAATAGGGTGAAGAGAAGGACCTCCAAGGTAATAATTTCACGATTACTCCTGGTAACATGGGCTTGTGTAGGTGGGAATAGCATAACACATAAATAAATGAGTGACTTGAGGAGATGGTGCAGGAGGCAGGGTTTCCAGCTTGGATTATTAGAACCTTTTTTCTGGGCAAGGGATGACCTGTAGAAGAGGGACAGGTTTCACCTGAACTGAAAGGGAACTAATATGCTACTAGTGAGGGTTTAAACTAGTTTAGCAGGGGGCTGGGAATCGGAGCACCAGGTCAGTAAGTGAAGGATTGGACATGAAGGTAGATATCAGTGAAAGCATGGCCAGGCAAAATCAAATTAACAGGTATGATGAGAGATATAGTTTAAATGGAGTGTATTTGAATGTTTGAATGGAGTGTATTTGAATGTAAGGAGTACTATGACAGAAGGTGATTTACATAGAACATGTATCAGTATGTGGAACTACAATGTTGTGGCCATTACAGAGACTTGGTTGAGAGATGGGCAGGGATGCGTGATTAATTTTCCAGGCTTTTGAAGTTTTTGAAAATATAGAGAAGGAGGTAAAAGAGATGTGAGTTGGACTACTAATCAGGGAAATTATCACAGGTACGCACAGCAGAGACATAGTGGAGGGTTCAGACTCAGTCCATTGAGTAGAACTCAGGAACAGGAAGGGTGCAATCAAACTAATGGGATTGTTCTACTACCTGGTGTTGGATAATAAGTCTATTCAGCTGACTGCCCTTTCAGTGGGTTTGCAGTTAGGTGGCAGAGAACACAACTACCCAACTTTAAAGATAGCTGTAGATAGCTGTGAGTGAAGTACATAATAAGTACTTTCCTTCTGTATTTACCAAAGGGAAAAGGTGTGGAGTGGGAGACAGTGCTGCATGCATAAACACGTCAGGGAGTTTGGACGTCAATAAGGAGAAAGTCTTGGGTCTCCTAATGAGTATTAACATTAGACGAGATTGCTGGGGTCTTGATCAGTAGCTTCATATCCACACTTGGCACAGATGAGGACCCAGAGGACGGGTGAGTCGTGAATGTTATACCTGCATGTAAGAAGGGAACAAGGGGAAATCTGGAGAACTGCAGACCTGCAGATGGAAATTGGTGGAGAAACTTCTTCATGATAGGATATATGAGCTCTTAGAAGCAAGGGCCTAATTAGGGAGAGCCATCATGTCTACATTTGGGGCAGGTCCCATCTTCACAACTTGAGTTTTCTGGCAAAGTGATGAAAGAGATTGGTGATGGTAGAGCAGAGGATATCAATCTACATGGATTTTACTAAAGCATTTAATGAAGTCCCTCCTGGTAAAATTAAGAGAGTAGTGTTTGAAGAGCCTTTTTCGGGCTGGAGATCTGTAATTAGTGGTGTTCTGCAGGGATCTCTTCTGGGACCTCAGCCTGTAGCTCAATAGGCTAACACATAAATTCTGTGGCTGCTTTTAATTTCTCCTTTTCCCCAGTTTACAGTTTGAATTTTTAACTTTTATTTGTCGGATATTAGAGGGGTTAGTTGTCATTATGTCACAATCTTTAAGATGTAGAAGGCAGCTTTCTGAATCCAGCAACAGAAAGGGAAAAACTTCGAAAGAAAAATCAGAAGATATACCTGTCTGGGATAAGAGTTTAGAACATGCGGTGATGGCTCTCGACAGTAAAATAGACAATAACACTTCTGAGAAGAAGTCATTTCGACAGAGCTTTCAGTTCTTAGAGGAGAATATCATTTCCTTGAATACTGAGCTTAAAGAGTCGAAGCGTCAGATAACGGATATTTCAGCCCACTTGGAACGGGCTCAACGCAAGATTATCGATTTGGAAGCAAGGTCTCATCGGAATAACATTCCAATTTTTGGACTGGAGGAAGGATCTGAGAGTGGGAGTTTATTGGGCTATTTTGCTAATTTGTTTCAATCTCTGTTTCCGGATATTCTACCTCAGCCTCCCGATATTGAAAGAGTGCATAGAATTCTCACTTCAAAATCTCAAGATCCAGATAAAGCAAAGTCAGTTTTGGTCAGTTTTCTTCATTTCAAAGTTGAAGACCAAATCATAACATATACAAGGAAACACAGAGGTTTTAAATTTATGGGTTCCGAGATTAGTTTTTTTCAAGACTATCCACGGGAATTTATGGAACAGCAGTTCAAATTCCTTCCAGGTATGAAGATAGTCCATGATAAGGGATTATTCCCATCACTTCGCTATCCAGCGCGATTAAAATTATTTGCAAAGATTCGACTCCACGTGTTTTTTTGGAACCCCAATGCGGCATTGGACTATGTTAATTCTATTTTGGAGGTGGCCGAGGTCTGAATGGTATTAGTCTGCTGAATAATTTTCTGAAAGAAAACAGGCTTTGAAGATTTCTGATATGTTGAAGATATCCTTTGATTGATGAGCTATTGAAAGAAGATGTGAACTTCTTGATTTGACTGATGAATGATTTTTTCAAAGTCTGTTTGTTATACTGAGTATACACAGCGGACAGATTGTTAACTGGTTTAATTGTCTGTTTTTATTCTTCCTTTTCTTCATTAATTAAGTGATAGTTTTCATAGTTCATAGAGAATTGTTCATAGATATATATATAGCGAGGAGTGCTCAAAAATAGATAATTAGTTTCAGTTTTTCTGCTACAACCAGTGTTTTTTCATCGGGCAGTAAGTCAAAGGGATAAAGAGATTTTTCTTCATTAGAGATTACATTGTTTAGAGAAGTCTGAGCCAGCAGCTTGACAAACACTGCTAGGTTTGCTAATGTATCTTTTCAGTAACATTGGAGAGTGAAGACGGGACCCTGAAGGAAACGTTCGACAGGTTTGGAAAGGATCGACCATTTCTGAATTCATTCAAGAAGAAGTCATCTGCATGAGATAGCTCTGCTAAAAGTGGCAGGAAAGCTGTGCAAGATTATTCTACGGAGGAAGGTCAGTGCCTTTAAAATCGTTTTATTTTCGTCGCCGTGAATCCTGTGGAAAAGGCAGGATCCAGCTGGGAGTGGCAGTGACGCCGTGTCTTCGAGGAATTCGTTACTTCATGAAAGTCTCTCCTAATTGACTGTATAAATCTCTTGGACTTTAAAATTTACCATTCGAAGAACTGTGTTTGAATTTACTGCTTTAAGAACTGTTTTCACATTTATCGCTTTAAGAATCAGTACTGAGTGACGAATTGTTGAACATCCGCATAGTGGTTAACTTCCAGTTAAGGTGTTCATTTTTTTTTTATTGTTTATCCGTGTTTAATAAATGTTTGGTTGTTTGTATATAACCTGTCTCGATTGATATTCATTGTTGCCGGTTACGTAACGTAATTTGTGGGGGCTTGTCCGGGATCTTGTTCCAAATTTTTGAGTTGAAGTGCTGGTAATTGCCGTTCTGATTTGGAAAAGGGAAATACCCCTTGTTTTTTTTAGTTTCATTGGTGTGTGAGCGGTATTCGGCAGCAATGAATGTTGATGATTTTATGGTCACACCTGACCCAGTGTTTTTAGAGAATGTGAGAAAACCTGTTGTATTGAAGATTTCTAGGAAGTTGGATATTAAGGGAATTACGAAGAATACCACAAAGGCTTTAATACAAAGAAAATTCACTGAGCATTAGATCTGTATGAAAACGTTTGATGATGAGGTGTTAGGTAGGTTTCCAATGAGTAATCTGGAAATGCAGTTACATCTTGAACAGATAAAGTTTGAAAGATTTAAAGCGGAAATGGCAAAAGAGAGGCTAATAATAAAAGGGAATTTGATGAAAGAAAGGCAAATAAATTAAGGGAATTTAAAGAAAGAGAGGAAAGTAAACTAAGGGAAGGTAAAGAAAGAGAAGGTGAAAACCAGAGGAAATTTGAGTTAGAGATGGAGAAATTAAGGAGGGCAAATTAGTCTTCTGGTTCTAATAAACAGTTTATTGCTAGTCGTGAGGTTATTTTGGCTCTTCCATTTAATGAAGCTGAAGTGGACAAATATTTCCAGCATTTCGAAATTGTGCTCTGAGTTTAGGGTGGCCGAAAGAGCAATGGCCAGTGATATTACAAAGTATAATTAAAGGCAAGGCACAACAAGTTTATACAGCTTTAAATGCTGATCAAGCACTGGATTATGATATTGTTAAACAGCTAATATTAAAGGCATATGAGTTGGTTCCGGAAGCATGTAGAGAAAGATTCAGACATTTGAAGAAATCTGTGGAAAAAACTTATGTGGAATTTGCCTATGAGAAATCGGTGTGTTTTGAGAGATGGGTTTCCTCTAAAAATGTGAATGGGGAGTATAATAAATCAAAAGAGTTGATTTTACTGGAGGAATTTAAAAGAAGCATTCCTGTTGAAGGGAGAACATACTTAAATGAAAGAGACACTTCTGCATTGCAGGAGACTGCTAAATTAGCTGATGAGCATGCTTTAATTCATAAGAATAAATTTTCTCCAGGTAGAATTTTTAAAAGGAAAAATAGCACAGAGAGGCAAGGTAAACCAGATTTAAAAAAAAGAGAAATAAGCCATCCCAGATGCTTGTGTGCGGCATATTGAAACATCTGTAAATTCACAGGATTTAGAAAATACTAATGAAGATGTGTCAGAGTCTGACCAAGTTAAGAAGGGATATGAAGTTTTTATAACAGAAGGGTTTGTATCCTTGAAAGAAGGATCCAATTCAGTACTAATAAGAATACTTAGAGACACTGGAGCTGCTTAATCACTAACATTAGACAGTGCGCTAAAGTTTAGTGATGAGTCTGACATTGGTGAGGTAAATTATATAAGAGGAGTTGGGAGTTCCCTTATGCCAGTACATTTACATAGAATAAATTTAAGGTCAGGATTAGTTACAGGGGTTGTTAAAATAGGACTGCAATCCAGTTTACCTGTGAATGATGTTTCTCTTTTGTTAGAGAACGACTTAGCAGGTGGACGAGTTTTTCCTGAAGTGCATTTGACAGTAAATCCAAATTCTGAGGAACGACAGAGGGATTCTAACACAGATACTTCATGTGTTGTAACAAGAGCTAAAGCTAAAAAGACCGATATACAGGATAAGGTTGTTACCCACAACTGTTCAATTCAAGATTCGAATTTTGAGGATGTATCAGAAACTTTCTTACCTACATTATTTGATCAGGATTTTGGTAGTAAGTCTGACCATGAAGATTTGTCTTTATTGTGGAAGGAGATGATAGCAGAGCAGGGGAGAGATCCTGAGATAGGCAAATTAAAAGAACAAACTCTTCCAGATAGTGAAATTGAAAAAGTGCCAGTAGGATAATATTTTGAAAAGGGAGTATTAATGAGAAAGTAGAGATCACCTACAATTCCTGCTAGTGAGGAATGGAAAGTTAATCATCAGGTAGTAGTTCCTAAAATTTATCGAAATGAGATTTTAATTATGGCTCATAGTATTCCTTTGGGTGGTCATTTAGGTGTAAAGAAAACTATGAACAAGGTTTCTAAACATTTTTATTGGCCTAGTTTAAGAAAAGATGTGGCGACATTTTGTAGAACGTCTCATACGTGTCAAATTGTGGGTAAACCTAATCAAGTTACTCCAGTGGCCCCAGTACATCCAATTCCAGCATTTGGTGAGCCGTTCTGAAAAATCATTGTAGTCTGTGTAGGTCCTTTGCCAAAGACTAAAACTGGACATCAATATTTGTTAACTATTATGTGTACAGCATCTAGGTTTCCAGATGCATTACCTCTTAGGAATATAACAGCCAAAACTGTGACAAAGGCTCTTATAAAATTCTTTACTTATTTTGGGTTGCCTAAGGAAATACAATCGGATCAAGGTAGTAATTTTATATCTGGATTGTTTCAGCAGATAGTTTATAAACTGGAAGCAAAACAGATTATTTCATCAGCCTATCATCCAGAATCGCAAGGAGCCCTGGAGAGATTTCATTCTACATGAAAAACTATGATTAGAACATATTGTGTGGAAAATGAAAAGGACTGGGATGAAGGTATACATTTACTACTTTTTGCAGTACGAGAGGCAGTAGAGGAATCATTAGGTTTTAGTGCTTTTGAACTTGTGTTTTGGCATAGAGTTCGAGGACCTTTGGCTTTGTTGAAGGAATAGTGGATTAATAAAGAAGTACACACTAATTTGCGAGATTATGTTTTAAAATTTAAAGAAAGATTATATAAAGCTTGTAGCTTGGCAAAGGAAAATTTAAAATTGGCTCAAGAGAAGATGAAGACTTGGTATGATAGGGAAGCTAGGATGAGGTTATTTAAGCCTGGAGATAAGGTGTTGGTTCTTTTCCCGGTGCAAACAAACTCATTACAAGCTAAATTTCGTGGTCCTTATGAGATTAAATCTAAGGTGAATGATGTGGATTACATGGTAAAAACCCCAGATCATAGAAAGACAACACAGCTGTGTCATATAAATATGATAATACCGTATTATGAGAGGGAAGCTGCTACTATGACTGTCGTGGTCAATAATGAGTCTGATCTTGATAAAACCTTAATGGATGATTCATCTGAAACTCATTTTAACCCAACATTATTTCAGCCAGGTTACCAAATTCAAAAATTCTAGAAAATATTGATGAACAATTAGCTCATTTACAGCCAGAGCAGAGAGAGCAGATGAAACTGTTAATTTTTAAATATAGAGATTTATTTCCAGACGTTCCTAGAAGAACCACCGTAGCTACACATGATGTAGATGTTAGAGACGCAAAACCCATAAAACAACATCCATATCGAATGAACAGGGAATAATGTGAACTTGCTGAACAAAAAATTAGGTATATGTTAGAAAATGATATGATGAGACATTCTAATTCGAATTGGAGTTCACCATTTGTTATGGTGCCCAAGCCAGACAATAGTATTAGGTTTTGTAAGGATTACAGGAAGGTGAATGCTGTGACAAAAACTGAAGCATATCCAATCCCTAGGGTAGACGATTGTGTGGATAAAGTTGGACAAGCCAAATTCCTTACAAAGATTGATTTGTTACAAGGTTATTCATGTATTCTTTTGACAGATAGAGGTAGAGAGTTATCTGCATTTGTAACCCCATCTGGATTATATGTGTGAAGAAAGACCAAGTTATCAGAAGATTGATTCTAATGAGAGAGATAAGTGAGACAATGGAGTAGCATTCGGAAATGTTAATGAGAGACGAGAGAGATTAACGAAAAGAGACACAGTTCCGAGTACTGTCAGACCGGTTGTTTTGAACCTGAACTGTTTGAAGTTTGATGGACAGGCAATACCCCAGCAGGGGAATAAAAGGAACAGGTTCGCTAAGGCAAGGGACACCACGAGATCACGAGATAACGAGACCCTAGAAGTGCGGTGTGCCCCCCCACAAGTTGGTGGGAGTTTTGGATGTCTGACACGGGACAGACCATAGACGCACAGGGTGAAAAGGTACGATCAGCGGGAACCTGGTGTGTGTATGTCCACCCTGGCCTGGGTGCCGGGTTCACCACGGAAGAATGAACATATCCGGAACGGAGGGGTCACAGTCGGTGACCTCAAAAGACATTAAAAAAAGGGCTCGCCCGAAAGCTAACTGTGGAGGAACATCAAGGTCTGTCTGAATTCGATTTGCATATCATCATTCTCATTCTTTCTTTCTCTCTCTCTCTCTCTCTCTCTCTCTCTCTCTCTCTCTCTCTCTCTCTCTCTCTCTCTCTCTCTCTCTCCCCCTCCCTCCCTCCCTCCCCCTCCCTCCCTCCCTCCCTCCCTCTCTCTCTCTCCCTCCCTCCCTCCCCCAACAGCGATTGCTGCGAACTGTGCTGAGCTGAACTGAACTCTGCGTCACTTGAGACTGATCATTTTACCCCAGACTGCGATAGAGCTTGATTGATTCCTATTATCCTATTTCTGTGTACATGTGTGTTTTATCATTGCTAACCCGTTGCATTTATATCCTTACGTTTAGAGTACTGTGTTACTTATTTCTTTAATAAAACTTTCTTAGTTCCAGTAATCCAGACTCCAACTAAGTGGTCCATTTCTGCTGGTTTGGCAATCCAGTTACAGGGTACGTAACATAAGTGGGGTTCTCGTCCGCGATTTTGAATGCTAAATTTGGGACAGGGTAAATTGATTGGGTTAAAATTCCCGAAAGAAAGAAAGGGCAAACAGCAGAAATGGAGATTGAGGAATTTCTAAAGGCACCGACCTTGGAGGCATTAGAGGATGCCAGGAATTCAGAATTGGCAGCTGTGGCCAAATGGTTGAATCTTTTTAAGGGGAAGTCGACAATGAGGAGAGTGGAGATGCACAGAGCTATCATAGAGCATTATGAATCTAAAAGTGTGTTTCCCCAAGGGGAGCTGGAGGTGGTATCTATGGGAAAACCTGGTGCAGAAGCAGTACAGCTGCAGATTGAAAAATTGAGACTCGAGCACGAGTTCTGGGTAAAACAGTTGGAGCGAGAAGAGAGGGACAAGCAGTTAGAACGAGAAGCGAGAGAGAAACAGGGAAAGGGAATTTGAGATGGAGAAGTTAAAGATGATGGCAGCGCTGGGGCCCATGCCGAACCAAGGTGGAGGGTTCAGGGCAACCCAGGAGGTTAGGCTGGTTCCCCCATTTGAGGAGACCGATGTTGATCGGTACTTTCTCCGTTTTGAAGAAGTTGCTGCAAGTCAGGACTGGCCGAGGGATAAGTGGGCTGTTTTGCTTCAGCGTGTACTTAAAGGAAAAGCCTAACAAGCTTACTCGGCTTTGTCCGCAGAAGGTGCCCAGTGGTATGATGTGGTGAAGGAGGCCATATTCAGGATTTATGAGTTGGTCCCGGAGGCACACCGGTGGAGGTTCCGGGATGCGATGAAGCAATGGGGCCGCACGTATTTAGAGTTTGCCCGTGAGATGCAGATGTATTGTGAGCGTTGGTGCGCCTCGAAAGGGGTCAATGGGGATTATGACAGATGGCTACAGCTAATCCTGACTGAGCAGTTTAAAGGTTGTGTTCCTGAATGTATGAGACCCTACCTAGATGGGAAAGAGGCAGACACCTTAGCCGCAACTGCTAAGTTAGCGGATGAGTACGCGTTGACACATAAAACAAAGTTTACCCCAAGTAAAGGCTACCAGAAGGGTAGTCAGGACGGTGGAGAAAGTCCGCCAGAAAAGTCAGAAAGTAAGCCGGGGACTAGTGAGAAGGATAAGGTAGACCGTGAGCAGTTTGGTAGGAAGTCTCCTGGGGTCGTATGCTATAGTGGTGGGAAAGTCGGACACTTTGCGTCCAGGTGCTTTGCCCCAAAGGAGGAGATGGGGAAAGGGAAGACGACGGTTCCGACTGGCTGTATTGAGCTTGTAAACAGACCGCTAGGGAAGAAGAGGTCTGATAAAGTTCAGGAAGGGCGCGAGAAGTTTATCTCGGCCGGATTGGTGTCGGTGAAGGAGGGGTTATACCCAGTTCCAGTACGGATCTGGAGAGACACTGGAGCTTGTCAGTCATTGATATTAAAGAGTGTGTTAGACTTTAGTTCAGAGACCCAGACTGGTGAGGTCAGGGTGATAAAAGGCATTGGAAAAGGGACTGAAGCAGTACCTTTGCACCAGATACACCTAAAAAGCGACTTGGTCTCCGGACCGGTCACGATCGGGGTGAGGCCCGAACTACCGATGGAAGATGTGGAGGTCTTACTCGGTAATGACCTCGCCGGCGGAGAGGTGTACCCAGCAGTAAAACTGACAAGCCAGCCTGCCAGCATTGAGGCCCCGCCCATGGACTCACAGGTTTATCCTGTTTGCGCAGTGACTCGGCGCATGTCCAGAAAGGCTGCCGAAGCTAATATAGATTTAGCTGAGACGTTTTTACCAGCCTTGTACCAGGAGGGGTTAGCAAGGAAGGAATTTGTACTGGCACAGGAGCGAGACGCGGAGCTGATGGTTTTGACGGAGACAGCTCTCTCTGAAGCAGAATTAAAAAGGGAGTCTGTGGGCTATTATGTGAAGGAGAGAGTACTAAGGAGGAAATGGAGACCAAGTACCATGCCCGCAGGTGAGGAACCGAAATGAGGTGCCGAAAATTTATAGGGGCGAGATTTTTAACCCAGCCCACAAGATACCCCTCGGTGGACATTTTGGGGTGAGGAAGACAGTCGACAGAATTATGAAAGAGTTTTACTGGCCGCACAGGAGGAAGGATGCTATTGACTATTGTAGATGTGAGCTAACACAGTTACAGGCTTTTGATATGCTGACAGCTCGCCACGATAGGCGAACAGACCTAGTCGGTGTTATCATGAAAATTAATGAGGCTAGGGTGCCACCTGATAAGGGGAAACCCATTTTGAAAAGATGAGTATGGTGCTGACCAGATGGGAGAAGTCTATTGTTTTGGCCAGCTTTGCTGATAAGGTCTCTCCCTTAACTCCCGATGGTGTTGTTGTCACATCAGGTCAGCCTAGTGAGCAACACCCCTATAGGACGATTAATTCAGTGTCAAAAGTGCTAAAGAACGCAGAAGCGTATATTGGCGATGTAGTTGTCTGGAATGACACGTGGGAGGGGCTGTTTAAAAAGCTTTTTGAAGCCAGCCTGACAGTGAACCTCACAAAAAGTGAATTCAGCCACGGAAAGATCACTTATCCGGGATTGGTGGGAAGATAGGGGCAGCTGGCACTGATGCAGGCTAAGGTGCGTGCTATCTCTGAAGTCCCCACCCCGACAGACAAGAGAGCCCTGAGAAGGTTATTGGAGATGCTGGGGTACTATCGGAAGTTTTGCAAAAAAAAACTTTGCAGATATTACCCTCCCGCTTACTAAGCTCTTGCCAAAGAATGCTAATTTGGTGTGGGACGACCCTTGTTATCTTTGTCCGGGACGAAAACCACTGAGAAGTTACACTGATCACAACTCATTAGTGTTTTTGGCCACTATGAAGTTTGCTTAATTGGAGCCTGGTCTTAGAGGATTACTAAAATAAAACATATAAAAGGAACAGAAAATGTGATTGCTGACTGTCTGTCAAGGTGTTGACAATTTAAAGTTCTCTGTATTAGCCAAATAGCTGATGACCAATGTATATTTGTGTGTATCTAATAATGTATTCATGCCTATAATTTTTACCCCGGTAAAAATCCTTTGAAGGATAGGGGTGTGACGAAAGACCAAGTTATTAGAAGATTGATGCTAATGAGAGAGATAAGTGAGACAATGGAGCAGCATTCGGAAATGTTAATGAGAGACGAGAGAGATTAATGAAAACAGACACAGTTCCGAGTATTGTCAGACCGGTTGCTGTGAACCTGAACTGTTTGAAGTTTGATGGACAGGCGATACCCCAGCAGGGGAATAAAAGGAACAGGTTCGCTAAGGCAAGGGACACCACGAGATCACCAGATAATGAGACCCTGGAAGTGTGGTGTGCCCCCACAAGTTGCTGGGTGTTTTGGAGGTCTCGTCGCGGGACTGGCCATAGAACGCACAGGGTGAAAAGGTATGATCGGCAGGAACCTGATGTGTGTGTCCGCCCTGGCCTGGGTGCCGGGTTCACCGCGGAAGAACGGACGTATCCGGAACGGAGGAGTCACAGTCGGTGACCTCAAAAGACATTATAAATAGGGCTCGCCCAAAAGCTAACTGTGCAGGAACATCAAGGTCTGTCTGAATTTGATATGCATATCATCATTCGCTCTCACTCTCTCTCTCCGACGGCACAACAGCAATTGCTGCGAACTGTACTGAGCTGAACTGAACTCTGCGTCACTTGAGACTGATCATTTTACCCCTAGACTGCGATAGAGCTTGATTGATTCCTATTATCCTAGTTCTGTGTACACGTGTGTTTTATCATTGCTAACCCGTTGCATTTATATGCTTACATTTAGAGTACTGTGTTACTTATTTCTTTAATAAAACTTTCTTAGTTCCAGTAATCCAGACTCCAACTAAATGGTCCATTTCTGCTGGTTTGGCAACCCAGTTATGGAGTACGTAACATAAGAATATAATGTTCTTCCATTTGGGATGAAGAATGCCAAAAAAATACCAGGTACTTTTCAGAGGATGATTAATAGCATGATTCAGGGATTAAGAGATACAGATGCCTATATTGATGATTTAGTTAGGAAATAATACGTGGAAAGCCCATATTACTGCAGTGGAGAAACTATTTGAGAGACTTTAAAAAGCTAACTTAACTCTTAACTTAGCTAAAAGTGAATTTGGCCATGCCACAGTGACCTACCTTGGTTATGTTGTGGGTCAGGGAAAATTAGCACCTGTTGAGACGAAAGTTCAGGCAATTTTAGAAGTACCCACTCCAACTAGTAGAAAAACTCTCAGAAGATTGTTGAATATGGTAGGATATTACAGAAAATTTTGTAAGAATTTTGCAAACATTACTCTTCCATTAACTAATCTCTTGAAGAAAAATGAAAAGTTTGTTTGGACAGAAGCTTGTCAGGAGGCATTTGATAAATTGAAACTATAATATGTAGTCAACCTGTACTTAAATTTCCTGACTTTGAAAAACCATTTTCGTTAGCTATAGATGCTAGTGATGAAGCTGCAGGAGCAGTGTTACTTCAAAGAGATGATGGTGAAGAAGTTGATCGTCCAGTAGCTTATTTTTCTAAGAAATTTAATGCCCATCAAAGAAATTATTCAACAATAGAGAAAAAAATTATTATCTCTTGTTTTGGCTTTACAACATTTTTAAGTGTATGTTAGTACTACTCATAAACCACTCACAGTTTATACCAATCATAATCCATTGGTGTTTTTGATAAGATGAAAAACAAAAATAAAAGATTACTAAATTGGAGTTTAATGTTACAGGAGTACAATATTTTGATTACTCATATTAAGGGTAAAGATAATGTGATCGCTGATTGTCTATCTAGATGGTAAATGTACAATGAAAAGTTTTTTTATGGAGTGATATTTTAACATTCCTAACACTCCTACAGTATATTAGTTTGTAAAGTGTTGAAAGATAAGACTATATATTGTGTATGTTGTAAATTTTATACCTTTGTATTTTTTTGTGTAAATTGTTATTTGTCAAAATTTTGCTCTTTAAGAGACCCATTTCTTTATGGAGGGAGGAGTTACATCCCTCAAGGAGATCTTGTCAGAATGATGGAATTGTCTTTTGGAGGTCAGCTGATGTAGTTTTCCCGCCGATGTGAGGTCACGTGAGGACCTCATGTTCACCACAAGTATAAAAGGGAAGACCTCTGATGACGCTGTTAGTTTTTCCAGTTTGAACGTTAATGAGGTACTCCGCTCCGCTGTGTATTTGCATTATGACGGAGTTTTGATTTTAAACAGAGTTTTATGTTCTAACATAAGGTACAGAAGTCTGAGCCAGCAGTATGATAATCGCTGCTAGGTTTATTAATGTATCTTTTCAGTAACATTGGAGAGTGAAGATGGGACCCTGAAGGAAACGTTCGACGGGTTTGGAAAGAATCAACCATTACAGAATTCGTTGAAGAAGGAGTAATCTGCATGAGATAGACTCTGCTGAAAGTGGCAGGAAGGCTGTGCAAGGTTCTTCTGCGGAGGAAGGTCAGTGCCTTTAAAATCGTTTTATTTCCGTCGCCGTGAAACCTGTGGAAAAGGCAGTTTCCATCTGGGAGTGGCAGTGACGCCGTGTCATCGAGGAATTCGTTACTTCATGAAAGTCTCTCCTAATTGACTGTATAAATCTCTTGGACTTTAAAATTTACTGTTCGAAGAACTGTGTTTGAATTTACCGCTTTAAGAACTGTTTTCGCATTTGTCGCTTTAAGAATCAGTACCGAGTGACGATTTGTTGAACAGCCACATAGCGGTTAACTTCTGGTTAAGGTGTTTGTTTGTTTTTTTATTGTTTATCCGTGTTTAATAAATGTTTGGTTGTTTTTATATAACCTGTCTCGATTGATATTCATTGTTGCTGGTTACATAGCACTTTATAAAAGTGAATTATTTCCTCTCAATGATTCTGCTTCTATATATGATGATATTCTTTGTAACGTCACGGACTCTTTTAAATATTTAGGTATTATCATCACTAAAAATTATGGAGACCTTTATAGAGCTAATTTGGTTGCCTTAGAGGATGTTATGAAGCAATTATTTTGTAGATGGAATGCACTTACACTTCCGTTAGCTGGCCGAATTCATGCAGTTAAAATGGTGATTTTACCCAATTTTCATATGTATTTCAAAATATTCCTTTTTTCTAACTAAGGAGTTTTTATATCAGGCTGATTTTATCATTTCATCTTTTGTTTGGAATAATAAAAGACCAAGAATTGGAAAACATCATTTATAAAAATTTAAAAAAGGATGGAAGTCTTGCTCTGCCTAATTTAAGAATGTATTATTGGGCTGTTAATATATATTACGTGTGGGGTATATGGAGTGTCAGGGAGGAGTAGCCCCTCTGGTAGGGGAACATGTCGCGTCCTTTTCAGGGCGGTTAGTCCACCTTTGGTCCCCACCTGGCACTCAGCTCTCACCTGTGGCTCCCCGTAGCTGTTTGCATGCGACAGCGGCCACACCCCGGGCAACGGCTTCGACAAGCCGGCTAAACCAGGTGAGGGTAGCCGACGGGTCTCAAACCCTCGGTGAGATAGGGAGTTGTCTATCCCAGCATGTGCAGACAGACTCCGGCGGATTGAACGGACGAGACCAATGGAAGGTCCAAAGGTCAAGAAGGCGGTCTCTGCAAGCGTCGTGGAACGTGTAGAGCAGGACAAGACACAGAAGACGTCCTGGTCACACTGCGCCTAGTCCCATCTCCAGCCGTCTAGACTCTGTCTTGCCACTGGATCCAGATGGGAATTGGGAAGAGAGAGTGAGGCTGACGCTGCGCAACTCTCCCTCGCTTAAATCCAAATCACGCGCTAGTCTCGACACCATCATTATGGTGTCGAGGTCCTCTTCGACGTCAACGATGGACGAACAACAATATGTTATGTGTGCTCTTGGTTATATTGGACTGATAAAGATGAAGGACCACCTTGGGTTGATTTGGAATTGCAAGCTGTGAACAATTTTACTTAACCGTCATTAGGAGCTTCTTTACCTGTAAAATTAGCAAAAATTTCTATTCTACACTTATATCCTGTGATTAAGCAGTCATTACGAATTTGGTACCAGTTTCATAATTTTTATAATCTTAAAAAAATTAACCACCTTAGTTTAATTTATCAAAAGTATTTATTTAAACCTTCACTTAGTGATCCTACCTTTTCTCTTTGGAGGAATAAAGGGGTCTATTCCTTCATGGATCTGTTCCAAGAAAGCCAATTGATGTCTTTTGAATAGTTAGCAACTAAATATTCTCTCTCGTACTCACATTTCTTGCAATATCTTCAGGTCAGACATTTCATACAAAAATCTTTAAGTAATTTTCCATATATACAAGATTCTGACCGGTTAGACATTATTTTAAAAATGAAATCTTTAGTGAAAGGTTTTATTGAGAAAACTTATAATTTACTATTACAACAGTACAATTATCCTTTACTTAAGATTAAGCACAGCTTAACATGACCTTGATAACAGAGGATTGGTTGCGAATTATGAAGTTTGTTAAATCTTCTTCGATTTATGCCAGTCACTCTCTAATTCTATTTAAAATTGTACATTGTTACTATTTGACAAAGGAGAGACTGTCTAAAATATTTCTTAATGTTGAAAGTCAGTGGGATAGGTGTAAACCTGAGACCACTACATTGACACATATGTTTTGGTCGTGTTCTGTATTGAAACAGTTTTGGAAATGTATTTTCTCTACAATTTCTAAAGCTTCAAAAATTAACCTACAACCTAATAAATTGACAGTTTTGTTCGGTATAATCCCTCAATATATTTATGGTATTTCTACGTAATTGCATTTGTCAGATTATTGGCCAGAAGGGCTATTTTATTGAAATGGAAAGATGCCTCTGCCCCCACTTTGATACAATGGTTCTCTCAGGTGATGTTATGTCTTAGTTTGGAGAAAATCAGAAGTCACAGCTCCTGGAAACTGACTTTTGATCCTCGATTTGTCTTTGAGAAAAGGTGGGGTTCTTTTGATGGACCCTTCAGATTCTTGTTTAAATGGATTTGGTTGGCGGATTGATGTTTTTCTTTTATGGAAGCTTGTATGGTGTATAGCTCTGGAGTTCTGCTCCCAATGTTTGTTTGTTTTTAGTAGTTTTTTTTTTGTTTTAGTTAGTAGAGGTTCTGTTTTCCTCCTTTCGTTTTCCCAAAAAATAGTTTTAACATTTTTTTTCTTCTTATTATTGATATATTGTTTAGCTTTGTTAATCACTTATTTGTTAACTTAATTCTTATTGTACGTATTGACATGTTCACTTGATTACTTTAATGTATTTGTTGTTGATTTTTAATAATAATTAATCAAAAAGATTTTTACCATGAAATGAAAATGACCGAAATCAAAATGTAGATGGGTGCTTTAGTTAGTTTGTGAATTATACCAATAGTGGTGCAGTTGTGTATAATGAAGAAGACTGGCAATGAATACAGCGTAATATAGATTATTCACAGCTAAGGACAGAGAAATGGCAGATCAAGCTGAACACGGATAAATGTGAGGGGTTGCAACTTGGTAGACCAAAAGCAAGTAGTTAAATGCTAAGGAGAAGACCCTTAACAGTGTTGCTGAACAGAGAGGATTGACGTCCAAGTTCACAGCTCCTGGAAAGTGACCACACGGGTCAATCTGTGGTTAAGAATGCTTATCAAATGCTTGCTTTTATTAGCTGAGTTACTGAGCTCAATTCAAGAAGTGATGTTTCAGCTGTAAAAGGACTCCACTGAGGCCACATTTGAACTATCGAATATAGTTCTAGTTCACCCATTTTGAGAATTGAGCATTGGAGAAGGAGCAGAATTTTACTAGGATGCTGTCTGGTTTACAGGGCATGTGCTAACATAAGTGGTCTCACGAACTTGGTAGTTTTCTTTGGAGTAGCAGAGGCTGAGGGGAGATCAGATAGAGATTTATAACTATATGTCAGAGACGGATCGACTAGACATGGGGTGTCTTTATCATAGGGTAAAGTGTCTAATACATTGAAGATGAGAGGTGATGAGATGTGAGGGAGATGCTTTCTTTTTTAACTCAGAGAGTGCCAGATGCCAATTATGGTGGTGGAGTTAAATAAATCAGCGACTTTTACGGGATGTTGAGATAGGTACATTAATATGAGGAGGATGGGGTGAGATGGACTTTGTGTTGGTCAGAAGGATTAGTTTTTGTGGGTTTACTGATTTACTTTTCAGATGGTTTGACATGATATTATGGGCCAAACAGTCTGTTCCTGTGCTGTACTGTTCTATGATTTGTTCCATATACTGGGAACCATTATGACAGAGCTGAGCGTAACCCAACAGGTTTACAAGTAGATGATGGGTATAACATGAATGTATGGAAGAACAAGTAATGATTGGGTACAAATCCAAACAGAGCAAAGAGTTAAATTGTACCACAGGAACAACATTTAAAAGGACAAATAATTCAGGACTGAAGGTGATATATTTCAATGTGCGTAGCACTTGGTATAATGTGAATGAACTCATGGCACAATGAGAGACTGGTCAGTTTGGTGTTGTGGGCATCACTGAGTCATGGCTGAAAGAAGGCCATAGTTGAGAGTGTAACATCAAATGATATACTTTGTATCAAAATATAGGAAGGGTGGCACAGGCGGTGATGTGGCTCCTCTAGTAAAAGATGGAATTACATCTTTAGATAGAGGTGACATAGGGTCAGAGAATGTTGAATCTTTGTGGGCGGATTTAAGAAATTGCAAGGGTAAAAACTGGTCATCGAAAATAGGTCTCCTTATAGTAGCCAAAATGTGGGGTTGAGATTGTAAAGTCATGTTCTTATATTCCCAAACGAAAAGCCATAGATGAACCAGGAGGTACGTCGTCTGCTGAAGGCTAGATCTATGGCATACAACTCTGGCGATCGAGGCCTGTACCAGAAAACCAGGTATGGTTTGCGGTGGGGTATATCAAGGGTGAAGAAACAATTTTGAATGAGTTTGGAGGTGACATTGGATGTATGGTAACTCTGGCAGTGTTTGCCAGACACTACTTCATACAAAGTGAAAGCTAATAGCTTCACTACCAGATGAACTCGCCTGCTTTGAAAAGGAGAATATAACTACAGCTGTGAAGTTGCCTGCTGCACCTGATGACCCAGTGATCTCTGTCTCTGAGTCCGATGTTAAGCTGTTTTTAAAGAGAGTGAGCCCGCTGAAGGTGGAGGGTCCCGATGGAGAGCCTGGAAATGTTCTGAAAACCTGTGCCAACCACCTGGTGGCAGTATTCAAGGGCATTTTCAACCTCCCATTGCTACGGGCAGAAGTTCCCAGTTGTTTCTAAAAGGCAACAACTATGCCAGTGCCTAAGAAGAATAATGTGATCTGCCTTAATGACTTCCGCCTGGTAGCACGAACATATACAGTGATGAAATACTTCGAGAAATTGGTCATGACTAGTCTGAAGTTCTGCCTCAGCAATGACCTGGACACTTTGCAATTTGACTATTGCCACAATAGTTCAACGGCAGATACAATCTCAATGGTTCTTCACATGGCTTTAGCCCACCTGGAGAACACAAACACCGATGTCAGGATGCTGTTCATCGACTATTGCTCAGCAGTTAGTACCATCATTCCCATAATCCTGATTGAGAAGTTGCAGAACATTGGCCCCTGTACCTCCCTCTGCAATTGGATCCTCGTTTCCCTAACCGGAAGACCGCAATCTGTGCGGATTGGTGATAACATCTCCTCATGCTCGACAATCGACACTAGTGAACCTCAAGAGTGTGTGCTATGTCCACTGCTCTACTCTCTCTATACCCATGACTGTGTGGCTAGGCATAGCTCAAATACCATCTATAAATTTGTTGATGGTACAACCATGTTTGATAGAATCTCAGGTGGTAACGAGAGGGCATACAGGTATAAGGAATGCCAACTAGTGAAGTAGCTTCACTGCATAACGCGGCACTCAATGTCAGTAGGATAAAAGAGCTGATTGTGGATGCTGCTTCAGAAAGAGATGAAGGACCACATACCAATCCTCACAGGTATCAGAAGTTAAGAGTATGAGCAATTTCAAGTTCATGGATGTCAAGATCTCTGAGGATCTAACCTCGTCCCAACATGTCGATGCAGTTATAAAGCAGGCAAGACAGCAGCTATGCTTTATTAAAAATTTGAAGAGATTTGGTATGTCAACAAATACACTCAAATACTTCTATAGATGTACCGTGGAGAACATTCTGACAGGCTACATCACCGTCTTGCAAGTGGTGGGGGCGGGGGGAATGGGTGCACTACTGCACCTGATAGAAAGAAGTTAAAAAGCCTACAGCACAATACAGACCCTTCGGCCTACAAAGCTGTGCCTCACATATCCTTACTATAGAAATTATCTAAGCTCCATGTACCTATCCAGGAGTCTCTTAAAATACCCCATTGTAACTGCCTCCACTACCATTGCTGGCAGCCCTTTCCACACTCTCACCACTCTCTGTGCAAAAACACTTACCCCGACGTCTCTTCTGTACCTACTTCCAAGCACTTTAAAACTGTTCCATCTCAGGTCAGCCACTTTGGCCCTGGGAAAAAAAGCCTCTGACTATCCACACAATCAATGCCTCTCAACATCTTATTCACCTCTGTCAGGTCACCTCTCATCCTCCATCGCTCCAAGGAGAAAAGGCCAAGTTGATTCACCTGCTTTCATAAGGAGTAATCCCAAATCCAGGAAACATCCTTGTAAATATCCTCTGCACCCTGTCTATGCTTTCCACAAGCAATGTCCCCTTGGATCCTACTTACCTTCTCAATAAGCCTTATATGGGGTAACTTGTCCAATACCTTGCTGAAATCCATATACACTACAGCTACTGCTCTCCCCTCATCGATGTGTTTCATCACATCCTCAACAAATTCAATCAGTCTCGTAAGGCACAACCTGCTTTTGACAAAGCCATGCTGACTATTCCTAATCATATTATGCCTCTCCAAATGTTCATAAATCTTGCCTCTCAAGATTTTTTTTTCATCAACTTCCGAACCAGTCACAGAGGGTTGTAAATTTAGATGGATCCATCTTGGGTACTAGCCATAAACTACCCAGGATATTCCAAGGATCGGCATCTCAGAAAGGCATCGTCCATTATTAAGGAACTCAGCATGCAGTGCGTGCCATTTTCTCACTGTTACCATCAGGTTGGAGGTACAGAAGCCTAAAGGCACACATTCAGCGATTCAGGAATAGCCTCCTCCCGTCTGCAATCTGATTCCTAAATGGAGATTGAAGACTTGGACACCACCTCACTTTTTTAATATATATTATTTCTGTTTTTTGCATGATTTTAATCTATTCAATATTCATACACTGTAATTGATTTACTTAATTATTCAGTTTTTTTCTTCTTCTTTCTTATGTATTGCATTGAACTGCTGCTGCTAAGTTAACAAATTTCATGTCACATGCAGGTGATAATAAACCTGATTCTGATTCTGAAAAGAAGGGTAATGCCACAATTTTAATGGGTAATTTCAGTATGTAAGGGGACTGGGAAAATCAGGTTGGTGTTGAATTACAAGAAAGGGAATTTGTTCAATACCTACGAGATGGCTTTTTAGAGCAGTTTGTGATTGAAAATCTCAGGGAAAATCTATCTTTAGATTGGATGATACGTAACAGCCCTGATCATAAGGGAACTTAAAGTAACCGAACCCTTACTAGGCTGTGACCATAATATGATTGAATTTGTGTGGCAATTTGAGAGGGTGAAGCATAACTCAAAAATATGCAATAAAGAGATTTACAGAGGCAGAGAGAGGACCTTGCCCAGAGGACGCTGGAGAAGGATATTGGCAGTGATTAGAGCAGTGAAGAGATGGCTGAAGTTTCTGGGATTATTTCACAAGGTACATGATAGATATAGAAACATGGAAAATAGGTGCAGGCCATTCGGCCCTTCGAGCCTGCACCGCCATCTATTATGATCATGGCTGATCATCCAACTCGGAACCCCGCCCCAGCCTTCCCTGCATACCCCCTGACCCCGTATCCACAAGGGCCATATCTAACTCCCTCTTAAATATAGCCAATGAACTGGCCTCAACTGTTTCCTGTGGCAGAGAATTCCACAGATTCACCACTCTCTGTGTGAAGAAGTTTTTCCTAATCTCGGTCCTAAAAGGCTTCCCCTCTATCCTCAAACTGTGGCCCCTCGTTCTGGACTTCCCCAACATCGGGAACAATCTTCCTGCATCTAGCCTGTCCAATCCCTTTAGGATCTTATACGTTTCAATCAGATCCCCCCTCAATCTTCTAAATTCCAACGAGTACAAGCCCAGTTCATCCAGTCTTTCTTCATATGAAAGTCCTGCCATCCCAGGAATCAATCTGGTGAACCTTCTTTGTACTCCCTCTATGGCAAGGATGTCTTTCCTCAGATTAGGGGACCAAAACTGCACACAATACTCCAGGTGTGGTCTCACCAAGGCCTTGTACAACTGCAGTAGTACCTCCCTGCTCCTGTACTCGAATCCTCTCGCTGTAAATGCCAGCATACCATTCGCCTTTTTCACCGCCTGCTGTACCTGCATGCCCACTTTCAATGACTGGTGTATAATGACACCCAGGTCTCGTTGCACCTCCCCTTTTCCTAATCGGCCACCATTCAGATAATAATCTGTTTTCCCATTTTTGCCACCAAAGTGGACAACTTCACATTTATCCACATTAAATTGCATCTGCCATGAATTTGCCCACTCACCCAACCTATCCAAGTCACCCTGCATCCTCTTAGCATCCTCCTCACAGCTAACACTGCCACCCAGCTTCGTGTCATCCGCAAACTTGGAGATGCTGCATTTAATTCCCTCATCCAAGTCATTAATATATATTGTAAACAACTGGGGTCCCAGCACTGAGCCTTGCAGTACCCCACTAGTCACCGCCTGCCATTCTGAAAAGGTCCCGTTTATTCCCACTCTTTGCTTCCTGTCTGCTAACCAATTCTCCACCCACACCAATACCTTACCCGCAATACCGTGTGCTTTAAGTTTGCACACTAATCTCCTGTGTGGGACCTTGTCAAAAGCCTTTTGAAAATCCAAATATACCACATCCACTGGTTCTCCCCTATCCACTCTACTAGTTACATCCTCAAAAAATTCTATGAGATTCGTCAGACATGATTTTCCTTTCACAAATCCATGCTGACTTTGTCCGATCATTTCACCGCTTTCCAAATGTGCTGTTATCACATCCTTGATAGCTGACTCCAGCAGTTTCCCCACCACCAACGTTAGGCTGACCGGTCTATAATTCCCTGGTTTCTCTCTCCCTCCTTTTTTAAAAAGTGGAGTTACATTAGCCACCCTCCAATCCTCAGGAACTAGTCCAGAATCTAACGAGTTTTGAAAAATTATCACTGATGCATCCACTATTTCTTGGGCTACTTCCTTAAGCACTCTAGGATGCAGACCATCTGGCCCTGGGGATTTATCTGCCTTCAATCCCTTCAATTTACCTAACACCACTTCCCTACTAACATGTATTTCGCTCAGTTCCTCCATCTCACTGGACCCTCTGTCCCCTACTATTTCTGGAAGATTATTTTTGTCCTCCTTAGTGAAGACAGAACCAAAGTAATTATTCAATTGGTCTGCCATGTCCTTGCTCCCCATAATCAATTCACCTGTTTCTGTCTGCAGGGGACCTACATTTGTCTTTACCAGTTTTTTCCTTTTTACATATCTATAAAAGCTTTTACAGTCCGTTTTTATGTTCCCTGCCAGTTTTCTCTCATAATCTTTTTTCCCCTTCCTAATTAAGCCCTTTGTCCTCCTCTGCTGAACTCTGAATTTCTCCCAGTTCTCAGGTGAGCCACTTTCTCTGGCTAATTTGTATGCTTCTTCTTTGGAATTGATACTATCCCTAATTGCTCTTGTCAGCCACGGGTGCACTACCTTCCTTGATTTATTCTTTTGCCAAACTGGGATGAACAATTGTTGTAGTTCATCCATGCAACCTTTAAATGCTTGCCATTGCATATCCACCGTCAATCTGTTGCACAGAGAAAGATGTCCTCAAAATGACAGGAATACCTGTATAAAGCAGGATACCAAAAGATGTTCTCAAAATTCCTTTGTTTTCAAACGCATATGTAAATACCCTGAGCTGAAATAAAAAAGAACACTGACTGACTGTTAAAACAATTTTCATTACAAAGAGGCAATCAGATAAATACATGAATGTACAGGATTGGAATCACATGCAGCAAAATACTTTAGCGGGGAGGGAGTGGGGGACACAGTCGAGAGTATCTGTTGAAATGAGTGTTACCTACATCATGCCAGGGCAGGGGGAGCAGCCAGAGGTTGTGTTCCTTATTAGAACTTACAACAGAAGGAAGGTCCTGCAAATACCATCTGGGTAGTTGGGTAGAAATTTAAGAAGTAGGACTCTGGGGTGGTGATCTCAGGATTAATTCAGGGGCCACATGCTTTTGAGCTAAGAGATTGTAAGGTGAAATGTATGGCTAACAATCTGGTGCGAGAGGGATGGCATCAGGTACACAGATCACTGCATTATTTTCCAGGATAGGTGGGACTGGTGTAAGGAGGATGGGTTACACCTGTACTGAGGGGAGCTAATATTCTGCCAGGGAGTTTTGTTGCAGCATTGCGGAGTTTTCTCATTTGGCATGTGTGTGGAGGAAGGGGATGGGTGGGAACCAGAGGTACAGGTCAGTAAGTAGCATTGAGCAAAAAGTAGAGACGAGGTCGAGAAACCCCATCAAGAAGTCAAGATGGGGCATTGTTAATGAGCACAGTGGCTCCAAGGGGCTGAAGTGTGTTTATTTCAGTGCAAGGTATAGTACAGTTAAGGCAGATGTAATTGTTGCGAATATTACTCTGTGACACAGTAAATTAGCCACTACAAAGATCTGGCTGAGAGAAAGGCAGGGGTGATAGCTAAATGTTCCAGGATTCAGATGATTCAGACAGTCCAGAGGGAGGTGAATGAGGTTGGGGAGCTGCATTGCTCATTAGGCAGAATGTCACAAGGTTGAGGTCATCCAGTAAATTAATGTAGGTAGAAACATAGAAAACATGCAGCACAATACAGGCCCTTCGGCCCACAAAGCTGTGCTGAACATGTCCCTACCTTTCAACTACCTAGGCTTTAACCATAGCCCTGTATTCTTCTAACCTCCATGTAGCCATCCAGAGTCTATTAAAAGACCATATCATTTCCGCCTGTACCACTCCACTCATTCACCACTCTCAGCGTTAAAAAAAACATACCCCCGACATCTCCTTTGTACCTACTTCCAAGCACTTTAAAACTCTCTCGTGTTAACCATTTCAGCCCTGGGAAAAAGCCTCTGACTATCCATACAATCAATGCCTCTCATTATCTTGTACACTTCTGTCAAGTAACCTCTCATCCGCCATTGCTCCAAGAAGAAAGGGCGAAATTCACTCAACTTATTCTCATACAGCATGCTCCCCAATTCAGACAACATCCTTGTAAGTCTCCTCTGCGCCCTTCCTATGGTTTCCACGCCCTTCCTATAGTTAGGTGACCAGAACTGAGCACAGTACTCCATGTAGGGTCTGACCAGGTCCTATATAGTTGCACCATTACCTCTCAACTCTTAAACTCAATCCCAGGATTGATGAAGGCCAATGCACCATATGCCTTCTTAACCACAGAGTCAACCTGAGTAGCAGCTTTGAGTGCCCTATGGACTCAGACCACACCGTCTCGCAACCCTAACCCTCTGTTCCTCCACACTGCCAAGAGTCTTACCATTAATACCATATTCAGCCATCGTATTTGACCGACCAAAATGAAGCACCTCACACTTATCTGGGTTGAACTCCATCTGCCGCTTCTCAGCCCAGATTTGCATCCTATCAATGTCCCATTGTAACCTCTGACAGCTCTCCACACTGATCATAACACACCCAAGTGGGGTCGGACCAAGGTCTTATATAGCTGTAACATGACCTCATAACTCTTGGACTCAATCCCATGGTTGATGATGCCAGCAGAACATACGCCTTCTTAACAACACTGTCAATCTGCAGTTTTCAGTGTCCTATCGAAACGGACTCCAAGATCTCTCAGATCTTCTACACTGCCTAGAGTCTTACCATTTAAATTATATTCTGTCCTCAAATTGGACATACCAAATTAACCACTTCACATTTCTCTTGGTTAAAATCCATCTACCACTTCTCAGCCCAGTTCTGCATCCTATAAATGTCCGGTTTAATCACTGAGAGCCCTCCAGACAAAGCACAGTAACCCCAACCTTGGTATCATCAGTAAGCTTACCACCATTCTACTAATTCATCCGGGTCATTTATAAAAATTTCAAAGAGGATAGGTCCCAGAATCGATTCCTGTGGAAAATCATGGGTCACCGACCACCATGGAGAATATGAAGCATTTACAACCACCCTTTGTTTCTGTGGGCAAGCCAATTCTAGATCCACAAAGCAAAGTCTCCTTGTATTCCATGCCTCCATACAGTCTAAAGGAGCCTTGCATGGGGCAACCTTATCCAATGCCAAAAACAAACATGGTAAAAAGAGGGTTGAACTTCTACAAAGTGAATAGGGGGAATTAGGACAGAACTTAAAAAGCTCAACTTTCAGAGCAGTAATCTCGAGATTACACGCTGTGCCACATATTGGTGAGGATAAAAATAGAATGATGATTCAGATGAATATGTCACTGAGGGGCTGAGGCATGGAGCAAGATTGAAGTTCTTGGATCATCGCTATTTCATCTGTGGTAGAGCGACATGTACAGAAGAGATGGATTCTGAGTTGAGAATTAGAGGACAGAAGTTTAGGGGTAACATGAGGGGGAACTTCTTTACTCAGAGAGTGGTAGCTGTGTGGAACGAGCTTCCAGCAGAAGTAGTTGAGGCAGGTTCGATGTTGTTGTTTAAGGTTAAGTTGGATAGATATATGGACAGGAAGGGAATGGAGGGTTATAGACCGAGTGCAGGTCGGTGGGTCTAGGTGAGAGTAGGGGTTTGGCACGGACTAGAAGGGCCGAGATGGCCTGTTTCCGTGCTGTAATAGTTATATGGTTATATGCTCCTGAACTGGAGGGGAACCAGTATCCTGTAGATTTGTGAGTGATGCGCAGAATAGTGTAAATGTGAGTTGCAGTCACTGTGACCCTGAGCAGGAGATTATACTGTCGCCAATGAGAGCTACTTCGGTAAACGGGATAGACAGGAGTACAGACAAAAGAGAGGAAAGACAATGAGTTTGAACTGCATTTACCTCAATGCAAGCGGCTTGACAGGTGAGGTGGATGCGCTCAGGTGTGACGGGTGCTCGGGACTGCTGGGTCACCTCCTTTCATGTCGCATACAGAATTAATGGCTTTTCATTCCGGTTTGCAGACAATTCGAAGATAGGTGGGGGTTAGGTAGTGTTGAGGAAGCAGGGAATCTGCAGAAGGACAGACAGATTGTGAGAATGGACAAAGAAGTGGCAGATAGAATGTCATGCAGGGAACTGTATAGTCATGTATATAAGCAGTAATGACGTGGGCCTTTTTCTAAGCAGGTTAAAAATTCAAAAACTGTGGTGCAAAGAGACTTGGGAGTCCTCCTGCAGGATTTCTGAAGGTTACCTTGCAGTTTGCAAGATGTTAGGGATAAATTTGTCCTGGTGAGGAAGATGAGGAACGGTAGTGTGAAGGAACTTTTAAAAAGGACGGAGGAGTTGAAAGTATTAGACAAGAGTTCAATGTACATATATGTGCCTATATATAACTCCGATTAATTTTCTTGCCTATTCAACAAATCTGTAAATAATTACTATAACAGAATCAATGAAATTCCATCCACCTAGGACATTCAATCAGAGTACGGAGGACAACAAACAGTGCAAATGCAAAAAAAAAGAAACAATAATTAAATAATCAATAAATATTGAGACTATGCGATGAGCTGGCCTTGAAAGTAAATTCGTTGGTTGTGCAAATATTTCAATGATGGGGCAAGTGAAGGTGACTGAAGCTAATTTCATTGGGCTCAAGAGTAAATGTAAGCAGGCTGTTTCCACTTTTTCAACCATGGCCTCGGTATTTCTCATCAACCAGTGAGCCTTGTTCTTTCCCCTAAAAGGAACAAGAAGGCCCTGAACTCCTGACATCACACTTTTATAGGTTTTCTACTTGCCAGATGCATCTTTCTTGTCAACCACTGCAAGATCGCGCTTATTCGCTCCTAACTGTGTTCTGGTCCTGTTTGGGAACTTAACTTTTTAATGGATTGCATTGTTCACAACAACCATTGAAAATCTATGAGAATTCTGGTTATTGGAGCCAGACTGCTCACCGACAGACAATTCTGCCACTGACCTACATCACTTCTCAGAAGCAGTCCCAGTGTTGTGCCCTCTCGAGCAGTGTTCATCTCTGTCTTGATGAAGGAAACTTTCTTAAACACATTTCACAAATTCAGCTCCATGCCTTTTACACTATGAAAGGTCCAGTCAATGTGAGGAAGTTAAAATCTCTTTCTAATACTACCTTATTATGTTTACAACTGCAGTCTCTCAACATATCTGTGACTCCAATTCCTGCTGACTGTTAGGGTTTCTATAATACCAAATCCTTATATCTAAGTGGTATTGATAGGGCCTCACCAGACGACTCAGGTAAGAATGATGCCCTCCCTACAGATCATTATTATGTCCTCTGCACTCAAGTGTTAACTCCTCCTCCCCTCATACCTGCATCTTTGTATCCTGGAACATTGAGCTGCCCATTCTGCCCTTCCCTCAGCTACGTATCTGTTATGGCTGTGATCGGACCACAAGGGGTAGTGACAGAATTAGGCCATGCAACCAAATCCAGTCTGCTTCACCATTCCAGAATGGCCGAGGTGTTTTTTTTTATCCCTCTTAACGCCATTCTCTAGCCTTTTCCACACAACGCATTTATGCACTGACGAATCAAAAATCTATCAACCTTTATTTTATACTGAATGGCTTGGCCTCCACTGCAGTCTGTGGTAATGAATTCCAGTTTCACTACCCACAACCTGAAGTAATTCCTCTTCATTTTTGTTCTAGATGGATATCCCTCTTCTCTGAGACTGTGCACTCTGGTCATAGACGCCTCCACTATAGGAATAAATTGAATTGAATTGACTTTATTTCTTACATCCTTTACATACATGGAGTAAAAATCTTTACGTTACCTCTCCATCTAAATGTGCAATTATAATAATTGATAATAATTTCTAATAAAGCAAACAGCCAATGTAATATAGATTACACTTAAATCAGTCTGAATTAATTAGTCTGATGGCCCAGTGGAAGAAGCAGTCCCGGAACCTGTTGGTCCCGGATTTAATGTTGCAGTACCACTTCCCGGATGGTAGCAGCTGGAATAGATTGTGGTTGGGGTGACTTGGGTCCCCAATGATCGTACGGGCCCTTTGTACACACGTGTCTTTGTAAAGCTCCTGAATCATGGGAAGTTCACAACTACAGATGCGCTGGGCTGTCTGTACCACTCTCTGCAAAGTCCTGCATTTAAGGGAGGTACAGTTCCCATGCCAGTCAGGATGTTCTCAATTGTGCCCATGTGGAAAGTTTTTAGGGTTTTGGGGCTCAAGCTAAACTTTGTACACTGTTCGAGGTGAAACAGGTGCTGGTTGTGCCTTTTTCACCACACAGCTGGTGTGTACCCACTACATGAGGTCCTCGAGGATGTGGATGCTGAGGAACATAAAGCCAGTTATCCTCTGAACTCCAGATCCACTGATGTCAATAGTGCCTAGCCCGTCTCCATTCCTCCTGTAATCCACAACCAGCTCCTTTGTTTTTGCGACCTTGAGGGAAAGGTTCTTTTCTTGACACCACTATGTCAGAGAGATGACTTCTTCTCTGTTGGCCGCCTCGTTATTGTCTGAGATAAGGCCACTCAATGAAGAGTCGTTGGCAAATTCAATTAGCAGATGAGAGCTGTGGGTGATGATGCAGTCGTGAGTGACAGGGAGTAAAGGAGGGGATGCAGAAGACAGCCCTGAGCGGCTCCTGTATTGAGAGTCAGAGGGGTGGAGGTGAGGGAGCCCAATCTTACCACTTGCTGGTGGTCTGACAGGAAGTTCAGGATACAGCTGCACAAGACAGTGTCAAGCTCGAGGTCTCTGAGCTTCTTGTCGAGCCTGGGTGGAATTATGATGTTGAATGCTGAACTGTACTCCAAGAACTGCATTCTCGTACAAGCAATCTTCTTCTCCAGATGTGTAAGGACGGTGTGTAGAACAGTGGCTATTGCGTCGTATGTTGATTGGTTGTGTCAGTAGATGAATTATAGGGGGCCCAGTTTGGGTGGTAGCAAACTGCAGATGTAATCCTTGACCAGCCTCTCAAAGCATTTGCTTGTTATTGCGGTGACTGTGAAAGGACGCCAGTCGAGGCATGTTACCTTGGTCTTTTTTGGTACAGGGACAATGTGGATAATTTGAAGCAGGAGGGCACTCTATACTTGTAGAAGGAGAGATTAAACATCTTCTCGACATCCACTCTATATTGGTATTTCAATATTCAACAGTCCTCAATGAAATTCCCCCTATTTCTAATCAACAGTGAGTACAGGCCTAGAGCCACCAATCACTCCTCAAGCATTAACATTTATTTTCACTAATCAATCCCGTGAATTTCTTTAGATCCTTTCTACCGCCAGGATATCTTTTTTGAGATAATGGGCCCACAACTGCTCATAATACTCCAAGTGTGGTCTGACCAATGCCTTGTATACCTTGCATGCCTTGTATGCCTCAGCATTAAATTTTGCTTTTGTATACTTGTCCTCTTGAAATGATTGATAATATTTGATTTGTCTTCCTTACCACAAACTCAATCTGCAAGGTAACCTTTAGGAATCCTACAGGAGGACTCCCAAGTCTCTTTGCACATCCGCTTTTTTGAATTTTTAACCTGCTTAGAAGACAGCCTACACCATTACTGCTCATAAGCATGACCATACAGTTCCTGGCATCTGGCACTTCTTTGTCCATTCTCCGAATCTGTCTGTCCCTCTGCAGATTCACTGCTTCTGCAACACCACCTGTCCCTCCACCTATCTTAGAATTGTCAATCACAACCTCCATTTCCATCACATCATCAGTCAGGAACTGCAGCTACTGCAAATTCCCTCATATGAAGTTATCGGTGACACCGACCAACTCCCTGATCTCCCAGATACTCAGGCAGAAAATGTCTCTGCCACAGCTGTCATTGCAGCTATGCAACAGGGAGAGGAATTCTGAAGAAAACCTCTGAAATTTGACTTTGCAGAGTACACCTCACCTCAGATGCCATTTCTCTGATTCACAGTCTGACTTGTTTCTTGCTTCCTATATGTTTTTCCAATGTCCTGTCCAATTTTAGCTTCCTAAATCTGACATATGACTCCTCCTACTTTTTTAAACAAATACAATATCTTTTATCTTCCTGAATTCCTGAAAGTCCCTGTCATTCTCTACCTTCCTAACATGGACAGGGAAATCCGAAATTCTGACCGACTGGACTGTGAGTGACTCTGACATGTCAGATGGACTGAACGGGAACATTGACTCCCAGACTACCCTCTAAGATTCCTTTCCAATTCTCATGTAACTTGCCATCCACAAACTTACATTCATCGACCTGTAGGTCTATCCTTATCAATAACCATCTGAAACCCTTCAGATTTATAATCCTTAAATCTTTCCCAATTCAACTGCAAACATCTCTATAGGCTTATTACCAAGACGAAGTGAAGTATATACCCCTCCCTGGTGAGCATCTAGATGCTGTTTCAGGAAACGTTTCTGAACACACCTAACAAATAAAGCTCCATCCAAGCCTCAGGCAATAAGGGAGCCCTAGTAATTCTGGGGAGATTAATCGCCTCAGTACAGCAACTCTATTGATATTTAATCAGATCATAACCTGCTGACATATCTGTTAATCTCTCTCACTGTCTATTGGTAGGCCTACAGTTTCATCCCATTACAGTGATTGCACCTTCCGTATTTCTGACTTATACCTACATTGTCTTACTGTATGAGAATCTTGGAGGACCTCAACTTTGTGACATTCTGCCTGATCAGCAGTGCAGCTCCCCAACATCATTCACCTCTCTCTGGACTGTTTGAATCATCTAAATCCTGGAATGTTTAACCATCAGTCCTGCCCTTCTCTCAGCCCGATCTTTGCAATGGCTAACTCACTGTTTCACATAGTAATCCTGTCTCCAAGTATGTCTGCCCTAACTTTTCCACACCTTTTCAGAATTACAAGACAGGGCAACAAAATCCTGATTGGCTAACATGCATCCAAGTCCTGTTATCTCCAGCCATAAACCAAACATTGCTGCTACAGAGAAACCGTTACTCCAGCGGTGAACATTACAAAAAAAAATTACATTAGCAGCAAATGCTCACAGCTCATTACAATAGGAAGCATCCTCTCCATATCCACCCTATCTATTCTTTTCAACATTCAGTAAGTTTCAATTAGATGAACCGTATTTTTCTCAATTCCGGTGAGTACATCCGAAGGTTGCCAAACGTTCCTCATATGTGAACCCCTTCATTCCCGTAATCATCCTCGTGAACCTCCGCTGGACTGTCTCCAATGACAACACATCCTTTCTAACATATGAGACCCAAAACCATTGTCAATACTCCAAGTGAGGCCTGGCTAGTGGCATATAAAGGCACAGAATTATCTCTTTGCTTTTGTATTCTGTTCCCCTTGAAATAAATGCCAACATTGCATTTACCTTCTTTACCACAGACTCTGCCTATGAAATAACTTTTTTTGATGTCTTTCATGAGGACATCTATGTCCCTCTGCACCTCTGATGTTTGAACCTTCTCCCCATTTAGATAATAGTCTGCACTATTGCTCCTTTTACCAAAATTCATTTGCATAACTCTCCCAACACTATATTCCATCTGCCACTTTTTTGCCTATTCTTCCAACTTCTCTAAGTCCTGCTGCAAACACATTGCTTCCTCAGCATTACTTACCCCTCCACCTACCTTCATATCATTTGCAAACTTTGCCACAGACCCTTCAATTCGATTATCTAAATCATTGATAAACAATGTGAAAAGTAGCAGTCCCAACACAGACCCCTGAGGAACACCACCAGTCAGTGGCAGCCAACCACAAAAGGCCTCTTTAATTCTCACTTTCTGCCTCCTGCCTGTCAGCCATTCCACTGTCCATGCGAGTATCTTTCCTGTAATACTCTAGGATTTTATCTTGTTATGCAGCCTAATGTGTGGCACCTTATCAACACCTTCTGAAAATCCGACTAAGTGACATCCACAATTTCCACACTGCTTGTTACTTCCTTAAAGAATTCTAACCGATTTATCAAGGAAGATTTCCCTTCATAGAAATTATGCTGACTGTGACATATTTTATCATTAGTTTCCAAGTACCTCGAAACCTCATCCTTAATAAGACTCCAACAATTTTCCAACCACTAGGGTTAGGTTAACTGGCCTCTTTTTTTTTTTTTTTTTTTTTTTTTTTGCCTTTCTACCTTCTTAAAGAGTGGAGTGACATTTTCAATCTCCCAGTCCTCTGGGACCATGCCAGAATCAAGTGATGCTTGAAAGATCATGACCGTTATCTCATCAGCAACCTCTCTCAGGAATCTGAGATGCAGTCTCTCTGCTCCTGGTCACTTACCCACCTCAAATCCTCTGAGGTTGCCTAGCAGTTTTTGTTTTCTTTTATTAACAATGGCATTTACTCCTGCTCCCTGACACTCACAGATCTCTGGAACATAGCTAGTATCTTCTACAGTGAAGACAGATGTGAAGTCCTCATTAAGTTCATCTTCTACTTTTTGTCCCCCATTTTTATCTCACCAGCATCATTTGCCATTGGTTTAATATCAATCGTCACCTCCCTTTTACTCTGTATATAACCCAAAAAACGTGTGTATCCTACTTTATAGGTACTCCTGTCAATGTGAGATTATCCTTTTCTGTGCAACATAGCTATCCTGCACCTTGTGCAATATTCCCAGAAACCTCAGCCACCTTTGCTCTGCTGTAATCCCTGCCAGTATCAACCTCCAATTCACCTGGACAAGGTCCTCTCTCATGTCTCTGTAAATCCCTTTATTCAATTGGGATACCGATATATGTGAGTAATGCTTCACCCTCTCAAATTGCAGTATGAATTCAATCATATTATGATAACTGCCTCCTAAGGGGTTCCTTCACATTAAGCTCCCTTATGATATCGGGGCTATTACTCGACATGCAGTCCAAAGATAGGTTTTCACCGAGCAGGCTCAAGCACAAGCTGCTCTAAAAGCCATCTCATAGGCATTCAACAAATCCCCTCTCCTGTGATTGAACACCAACCTGATTTTCCCAATCCCCTTGCATATTGAAGTCTCCAATACAATTGTGTCATTACCCTTATCATCAGAATAAAAATCAGTTTGTTAACATAGCAGCAGCCATTCAATTCAATACATAAGATAGAAGAAGAAAATAAATAAATAAATAAATAAATAACAGTATAGGAAAACTGATTAGATTAACATCATGCAAAAACACAGAAATAATATATATCTAAAAAGTGAGGAAGTGTCTAAGGGTTCAAAGTCCATTTAGGAATTGGGTGGCAGAGGGGAAGCTGTTCCTGAAACGCTGAATGTGTGCTTTCAGGCTTCTGTACCTCCTACCTGGTGGAATTATTTAGAAGAGGGCATGCCCTGGGCACTGGAGGTCCTTATTATTTGATGCTGCCTTTCTGAAACAGTGCTCTTTGAAAATCTTCTGGGTACATTGTAGGCAAGTACCCAAGACAGAGCTGACTCAACTTACACCCTCTGCAACTTCTTTCCGTCCTGTGCATTAGCACCTTCCCCACCCCACCAACCCCCAGCCCTTACCAGGCAGTGGTGCGGCCTGTCAGAATACTCTCCACGGTACACCTATAGACATTTTTGAGTGTATTTGTTGACATACCAAATCTTTTTAAATTCAAAATTATGTATAGCTGCTGTCTGGCCTTCTTGGTAAATGCATCAATATGTTGTGACCAGGTTAGACTCTTAGAGATCTTGACTTCCATGAACTTGAAACTGCTCAGTCTCTCCATTTCTGATCCCTCTATGAGGATTGGTATGTGTTCGTTCGTCATACCCTTCTGGAAGTCCACAATCAGCTCTTTCGTCTTATTGACATTCAGTGCCAGGTTGTTGCTGTGGCACCACTCCACTAGCTGGCATATCTCACGCATGTAGGACCTCTCATCACCACCTGAGATTCTACCAACAATGATTATATCATTAGCAAATTTATAGATGTTATTTGAGCTATTGCTAGCCACACAGTCAAGAGTATAGAGAGAGTAGAGCAGTGGGCTAAGCACACACCCTGTGGTGCACTCATGTTGAGTGTCAGCAAAGAGAAGAGGTTATCACCAATCCGCACAGATTGTGGCTTTCTGGTGAGGAAGGGACAGAGGCCCAGGTTCTGCAACTTCTCAATCAGGATTATGGGAATGATGGCTTTAAATGCTGAGCAATAGTCTTGTCATCAGTGTTTGTGTTGTCCAGGTGGTCCAAAGCCATGTAACGAGCCATTGACATTGCATCTGCCTTTGAACTATTGTGGCTATAGGCAAATTTCAATGGATCCAGGATCTTGCTGAGCCAGGAGTTCAGTCATGTCATGACCAACCTCTCAAAGCATTTTATCACTGTAGATGTTAGTGCTACCAGACCATAGTCATTAAGGCAGCTCACATTATTCTTCTTAGGCACTCATATAATTGTTGTCTTCTTGAAACAAGTTGGAACATTTGCCCGAAGCAGCGAGAGGTTGAAAATGCTCTTGAATACTCCCACCAGTTGGTTGGCACAGGTTTTCAGAGTCCTAGAAGGTACTCCATCGGGACCATCCACTTTGCGAGAGTTCACTCTCTTTAAAGACAGCTTAACATTGGCCTCTGATACAGGAATCTTCCTCCTTGCCCTCCAAACTTCCTAACATATTTATGCATGCAGCACTGTCTCTGAGTCCAAATCTTTCCCCTTTGGTAAATACTGAAGCAAAGTACTTATGATGTATTTCACTCATATTCTGCACATCCAAGCAAATGATTCTCTTTTTATCCTTGAGGTGTCCTACCCTCTCACAAGTTACCTTAAGATTCACCTTAATTCTACTTGTCAATGACTTTTCATGGCCCCTCTTGGCTTTCATAAATTTCCTTTTTCAGTTCTTTTTCTGAAATCTGTATAACCTTCATATACTCCATTTGATCCTAACTTCCAAAACTTGACATACTTTTCCTTTTTCTTCTTGACTAAATTTATCACTTCTGTGGGCATCCAAGTTTCTCTTCTCTTTCCATCCCTGTCCCTCCCTCCAAGAGGAATATACCTTTCCTGTACTTTACTTTTATACTTTATACTTTATCGCCAAACAATTGATACTAGAGCGTACAATCATCACAGAAATATTTGATTCTGCTCTTCGTCCTACCTGGAGTACAAATCGATAGTAAATATTAAAAATTTAAATTATAAATCATAAGTAGAAAAGGGAAAGTAAGGTAGTGCAAAAAAACCGAGAGGCAGGTCCGGATATTTGAGGGTAGGGCCCAGATCCGGATTCACAGAGATCAATTGCAAAGAGATGTACTCTGTGCAATTGATCTTTAAACTCTATCCCCATGTCTGATATGGATTTTCCAGAAGAAAAGTTATTTCCAATTAACCCTTCTGAGTCCCTGCATAATGCCCTCATAATTTGCCTTCTCCAATTAAAATTATCCCATCCTCATCTATAACTATCTTGAAAGTGAGGGAGTTGTGGTCTCTGTCAGCTAACTGCTCACCCAGTGAGAGGGCAGTCACCTGAATAGACTCATTACCCAACACTAGGTTGTAGAACAATCCCATTAGTTAGATTGCACCCTTCCTGTTCTTGCATTCTACCCGAATGGACTCAATGTTTGAACCCTCCTCTAGTTCTCCCTTGAGTGCAGCTGAAAATTGTCCCCGACTGGTAGTTCAACTCACTTCTCTTTAACCTCCTTCTCTATCTTTTCAAAAACTTCAAAAGCCTGGTAGATTAATCACGCAGCCCTGCCCATCTCTCAACAAAGTCTCTGTAATGGCCACAACATTGTAGTTCCATGTACTGATCCATGTTTTATGTTATTGATCTTTATCCATAACATTCCTGACATTGAAATACACACCACTGAAACTATGTGTCTCAGAATACCTGTTAATATGATTTTGCCTGGCCATACTTTCACTGATATCTACCTTCGGGTCCAATCCTTCACTGACTGACCTGGTGTTCCATTTCCCAGCCCCCTGCAAAACTAGTTTAAACCCTCTGAAAACTCCCAGCCAGCATATTAGTTCCCCTCCAGTTCAGGTGCAACCCGTCCCTGTTCTACAGATCAGTCCTTGACCAGTGAAGGGTTCCAATGATCCGAGCGTGAACCCTGCCCCCTGCACCATCTCCTCAGTCACTCATTCAAATATGCTATAAGCCCATTCCTATCTACACTCGCCCATGGCACCAGGAGTAATCCAGAAATTATTACCTTCTCTTCACCCTATTTCCTGTCACTATATGCTCAGTCTGCAGAACCTCATCCCCTTTTTTGGCAATGACATTGGTGCCATTATGCACCACGAGCTCTGGCCGTTCACTCTTCCCCTTGAGAATATCCTGTAGCCACCCTGATACATCTGGACCCGAGCACCCGGGAGACAACACAGCATCCTGGAGTCTCTATTGTGTGCACAGTATCTCCTGTTTGTACCACTAACTATCAAGTTCCCAATTGCTAAAACACTGCATGAGTTTACGTTTCCCTGCCACAAGGGAACCACCAGGGTTTCAAAATCTCATTTATAACTTTAAAAAAAATAATTGAATCACTACTACTACTACTACGTCAACTCAGGCCTAGGGGGCCGGCGACGGGCACTTCTCCCTCTCCCTCATCAGTCTGTTCAGTTCATCTACACTAGCCACGCCACTGTCTTCTCGGAGCGTGTTGGCCATAGTCTTGGGAGGGTGCCCAGGGTTCATCCTCCCGTGCCTGGGCTCCCATATGATGACTGGGCTGGCAGATAGCTTGGGGTGGCGTAGGCAGTACCCCGCTAGTTGCAGTCTTCTCGCCTCGATTTTAGTGGTGAGCATCGGTAGGTTGTTATAGAGCTCGGAGTTCATCATGTGCTGTTGCCAATTCACGTCAAGAGCCATCCGGAGCATTCATGTATCGCAACCATCTAGATACTTTCGCATTGTCTTGGTGAGTGTCCACGTCTCGCATCCGTACGTGAGAGTGCGCTCTATAACTGCAATGAAAATCCTCTTTTTCAGCCCTCTGGTCAGGTTCAACTTCCAGATTTCCTTCATGTCGTTCGCAGCCCTCCACGCCAGTGCCTTCCATATCTTTATGTCTTTCTTTATGTTATTGAATCAGGTACAGGTAAATATTACCAAAATTTTTGGTGGACTCATGCTGACTGGCGAATAGTCGGTGACTGCATCGGTTTCCTTCCAGAGACTAAAAGCGAGTTGGGTGGTCCGTTCACTGGCCACAAGGTACTGTCCTTCGTGTACCTGGGAAAGAGGAGGAAAGTGGCGATATGAGGTAATGCAGTTCCTGTGGATATGGTCAGGGCCAAACCAATAACAGCTATTTCCTGCAGAGTAAGAGCCCAAGTTCACGGTCAGAATGCGAAGTTCGGTCTAGGATGAAGAGCAGCGAGAGCCAGTGCCTGATTCCGGGAGCAAATCTCAGCGATCCCAGGACCAGTGAAGTTGTCAAATTGTGTCCGGTTGGGAATATTTTACTGTAAGTGTGATTACACTCACAAATTGCGGTATTGCCATTGTGTGCTGTCCTGAGTCTGGGGTGAAGCTCTGAGTGGAACTGCAATTATACCTTATTGCAGACCGCACTGGTTTCATTCCAGAGATCAAAGGCAAGATAGATGGTGTGTTCTCTGGCCACAAGATACTGACCTTTGTGTACATGGGTGACAGATGGAAAGAGGCCTCTTTCCTAATTCTATACACTCAGTATGTAGGATCTCTTCTCAGTTTTTGGTAATGACATTGGTGCCAATTTGCAACAGGACCTCTGGCTTTTCACCCTTCCTCTTGACAATATCCTACAGCTGCACCTCTACACCCTGGACTCCAGCACCAGGGAGACAACACACCACCCTTGTGTTTATTTTGCTGCTACAATATCTTCTGCCTGTCCCCACTAACTACTGAGTCTCCTGTCACTACCACACTGCCTGACTTTTACTTTCCCTGCCACAGGGCAACCACCAGGGTTCCTTCGTCTCATTTTGAACTTAAAGAATTCATAGAATCAGGTACAGGCAAAAGTTTCCGAAAAGTGTTAGTGGACTTAGGCTGACTGTCTGAGAACCTCGCTTAAAAACTGCTATGCTCTTGACATTGGAGATCACGGAGATCAGGCCCACAGGCCAAGTGTTACATGGAGCAAATAGAAGGTGACCACATCGGTTTCCTTCCAGAGTCCAAAGGCGAGCTGGATGGTGCAGGCACTGGGTGTAGGACACTGTTCCTTGTGTACATGGGTGACATCTATATATGGACTACAGAAAAAATAGTCATAAAGTTTAACCATAAGGCATATGTAAATATGAGTGCTATAGTCAAGTGGGTAATTGTGATTGCCAAAGACAGGTTGAGAAGGATATTCCTGATAATGATAACATTGATCCCAAGAGACTTTGTCAATACTTTAGTTGTAAAAGAAATGTTAAGTGGGAAGTTAATTGTATTTGGAATAACAGTGGGGTATTATATTGTGCAGAGAAGGACATAGCGGATACTCTCAATTCTTATTTTGAAAAAGTGTTCACCTGCAAAGACATTAGCAATACGCCTGTAAGTTTAGAGGAAGTTCCTTAAAGTGACTCAGGATCTTAGAAAGTGAAAAGGCTGAAAGTTAATAAATCTCAGTGTCAGACAACATATATCCAAGGGTACTTAAATTAGTCTATGATTGAAAACACAAAGGCCTAACAAGAATTATTCAAACTTCTCTTAAGATTGGTAAAATCCTGAAGGTCTTGAAATAGGCTAACATTTTACTGGTATGTAAGAAGGGTGACTGTGCTGACCCTTCTAACTATGGACCAGTAAGTTTAACGTTTATTGTGGGTAAGATAAGGGAAACATTAATAAAGAACGAGTTGTAAAATCATCTGATAAGACCAGGCATGCAGCTAGTGGGAGTATAGTATCCTTGTCAGGTTGACCTGCCAGTAACTAGTGATGATCCGCAGGGGTCGGTGTTGGGACCAATTCTTTTTATGCTGTACATAACGATTTAGATGATGACATAGATGTCTTTGTTGCCAAGTTTGCAGATGATACAAAGATTGGCCGAGTGGCAGGTAGTGTTGAGGAAACAGGTAGGATGCAGAAGGACTAAGACAGATTAGGAGAATGGGTACGAAAGTGGCAAATGAAATATAATGTTAGAAAAGGCACGGTCAGGTACTTTGGTAGTTGAAATAAATGTGCGAACTATTTTCTATATGGGGAGAAAATCCAAAAATCAGAGATGCAAAAGGACTTGGGAATCCTTGTGCAGAACACCTTAAGGGTTAACTTGCAGGTTGAGTCGGTGGTGAGGAAGACAAATGCAATGTTAGCATTCATTTCAAGAGGTCGAGAATACAAGAGCAGGGATGTGAAACATCCACTGTACCTCTTCCTATAGATGCTGCCTGGCCTGCTGCGTTCACCAGCAATTTTTTATGTGTGTTGTTCATTATTTTGCCGACTGAAATATTTCTCAATTTCTTTTGACATTTGAGATGCTCATTAAAGACTATTAGATCAGCAACATCACACACAAAATGCTGGAGGAACTTGGATTTCCAGCATTTGCAGATTTTCCCGTGTTTATACAATCTACGCAGTTTTATCTCCTGCATCCATTCATCTACCTATTTTGAGTACTGTATTTATTCCTGTAGCCGGTTTGCCTCTTCCTTTGCAGATTGGAAAATTTCTTCTCAATTTCTTTTGTCCTTTGACGAGATTTGAGATGCCCATTAAAGACTGCTACATCACACAAGATGCTGGAGGAATCAGCAGAGTTCATTGTGTTGCCTTGGATTTCCAGCATCTGCAGATTTTCTCCTGTTTGTACATCAGCAACATGCTCATTTGACTGGTTCCATGCTGATCTCGGTTTCTCTCTGAATTTTTGTTTGTATGTTTTGAATTGTATTGACTTTATCAATTACATCCTTCATATACATAAAGAGTAAAAATCTTTATGTTACGTCTATGTCTCAATGTGCAATGTGCAATTTATAGTAATTAATAATAAATAGAATGCACAATAGGACAGTCACTATAAAATAGAAACACAATTGTACAGTTGTTCCGTATGTGTGTGTGTGGTGTGTGTGTGGTGTGTGTGTGAGAGAGAGAGAGAGAGACAGAGAGAGAGACAGTCTATGTGTGTGAGAGACTGAGAGTGAGTGTGTGTATCACCAGGAAGAAGCTGAAGGACAGTTCAAAATGGGAAACTGCAGGGACAGAGGTAGGGATCGATCGGTCAGTGTAGTTGGTCTCCGTTCAGAGATGAATAATTAGCCAACAAAAAGATGAAATCTGTAAATATAGCTGCTCCGTGACAAAGCTCAGCCTTTGAAATTACAGTAAATCTATCGGTTGATTTCCACCAGAGGCACTGCTGAGGTAATGCCAAAGAGTTTTGATGTATTTGTCTCCAATCGCTCCAATATTTACACCAGAGACAATGGTATTGAATTGAAGTGTTTTTTTTCAAGCAACTGTAACTGAGCAAGTTAGTGAGGTGCATAACCGTATCTCTGGAGACAGATCCTCTGTATAAATCAGGGCGGCTATGAATGCATAAGCTGTCTGCCGGAGCTGTGAATACAGGAGCAACGAAAATCACAGATTCGCACTGAAATGGTGTATCCAGTTATCTGGCGGATAGAAGACGTTTACTTTCCTTTTATTTCAGCCTTTGGCATTCCTGGTAAGCCGCAGTGTCAGCTGTCGTGGGCGGATGTTGAAGTTGAATTCCAATGTTGTGATTGATTCTGCCGCTGGTTTAAACTGTCACATTTCAGTCCCGGTATTCGGCATTTCAGGAATGGAGTGGAAACACCGGGACTATAGATGCTGGGATTTGGATCTAAAATCAAATATCTGCAGGAATCCAGCGAATCGGCCAATTTCTGTTGGACTGAGAGGGTCAGGCAGCGATTTGTGATCACAAGGGGATGTTCGTGTCTCTGTATTTTTGGTCTTGTAGGAGCTGCACTGCATTTGCAAATATTGTGTTTATAAGGGTGATTCATCAATTGATTGCATTTTTATGTGAGCAGTTTTCAGAGTTAGGTGCATTGACTGATAGTAACACTTTAGCAAATGTGAGGAGTTCCGTGTTGTAAGACGAAACTGTTAGGTTTTTTAATAAATGTCTACAATATGACGGTGTGCAAAGCAGAAAGAAGTCGTTGCTAAGCCAATTAATAAGATGTGGTGCTTCATCGTTATCAATACTGTAAAATGTATTCTATTACACCTACATCTGACTCTGTTACAGACATCTGACTACGGCACCGAGTTTGCTGCTCGATATTGAACTACTCTCCCCTGTTTGTCTGTGATGGACTCAGCGGGAAGCGTCATGTCTGTCTGTGAGGTTGTGTCAGACTGCGCTGTATCTGTTGGAATGACAAATGCTGGAATAGGAAACAAACTCGGAGAATGCTGGAAAAAGTAAGCCCCAAGCAGCTTGTATGGAAAGAGAAACCAGTTAATACTCGTGTCAGGGGTATCTCTGAGAACAGTTCTGAGGAGAGATACTTTAACTGTTTTTCCACGTATTCTGTTTTACCTGTATCAGTGTTTCCAGCATTTCCTTGTTTTTTGTTCCGTCCTTCGGCTGTTCTGTCGCTGACAGGGATCGCCATGGAAGTTGATGATTGTCTGATGGAAGAATCCCACCATCAGCGTCCGGATTTATTCATTTCATCCAGACGAGACGCGGCAAGCGCCGGTAGAAAATGTTCCATACAGTATTGTCTCAGGAGGTAGTTACCCAGTTTTAGATTTACGCTGCCACTTTGCATTCCGCTCATCAGTAAGGAATCCGTATCCAGATGATATTGAATTTATTTTACTGTGTAAACTCATTCCCTGTCCCGCCAGCTCTGCGCCCTCTCTCAACCCTCCCACCGCTAAATGTAACAATAAAGTGGAAATATTACAGGATCCCCTCAAACTGCTGCATTGGCTTCTGCTCAGTGTTTTCTCAACTTGCTGTTCCCTGTCTCTCTTCCAGCGAACTTGGTGGCGATTGTGATCCTGTCCCGGGGAAAGTGCGGTCTCTCCAAATGTGTCACTCGCTACCTGGTGGGAATGGCAGCGGCCGATCTCCTGGTCGTTATCTCCGATCCGCTGCTGAGGGGGACTGCTGTGATTTATTTTCCCCGATCATTCCTGTCCATCACTCCTGTGTGCAGATTCTATCTATGGTTGATGTTTGCGAGCACTGCGGCCTCAGTCTGGCTGACTGTCGCTTTCACCGTCGATCGTTTTGTGGCTATTTGCTGTGAGAAGCTGAAAACAAAATATTGCACCGAGAGAACGGCGGCTGTGGTTATCGGGACAGTGAGTGTGCTGGCCTGTCTGGAGACTGTCCCCGGGGGCTTTATGTACGGGGCTGGAGAAATAATTGATGGTGTTCCCTGGGATTGTGTTCTGACACCGAGCTTCACAAACTCTTCCTCATGGGCCGCATTTGACATGTTTGACCTCATTTTAACCCCTTGTTTCCCATTTTGTCTGATGTTGCTGTTCAATATTCTGACTGTCAGGCGGATTCTAGCGGCCAGTCGAGCCCGCAGGAGGCTCCGGGGACAAAAGAGTGGAGAGAATGACAAGGACCGGGAGATGGAGAACCGACGCAAATCCATCGTTTTGCTCTTCAGCATCACCGGTAGTTTCATATTGTTGTGGGGAACAATGGTGGTATTTTCTATCTATAGACGGATTACAAAGAGTTATGTTTATTCTGTCACGGATCCCCGTTACGTAACACAACACACATCGGAAATGCTGCAGATTCTCAGTTCCTGCACCAACACGTGTATTTACGCCCTGACTCAGAGCAAATTCCGAGAGGAACTAAAGAATGCGGTGAAATACCCACTGAATCGGATTTTGAAACTCATGAAACATTAGAAATAAATGCTGTAAAGTTTACAATTCAGCTGCCTCAGCAGGCCAGGCAGTATCTATGGAAAAGAGTACATTGTCGACGTTTCGGGCCGAAACCCTTCATCAGAGTCCTGTCAACTGTTTACTCTTTTCCATTCTGTGTGTGTGTTGCCTTTGGGTTAAAGCTGTTTACAGCTGATCCCGACGGCATCACTGGCCTCACCATTCCAGAGAAATCCCCTTTGCGCCTCACGTCCCGCCCTGTTAAAATGAAGCTTGAGGTGAACCTATTTCCCCTGTTTCCCGGTTCTGACAGAATTGCCTGATCTTGGAGCATAGTTTCGTCTCTATCAATCACTCCCGCTCCTGTCAAAACCCGTCCTGTCGTTCACCCTCTTTCCCCCGTCCTTCTTTACCTGTAGGTTCTCTTTCTCACTGCCATCTTCAACAATCTTCCTGTAGGAGAATTTTCCTGTTTTACAATTGAAGACAAAGTACCGTTACCTTCCCTTGTCTCTGTGTGAGAGACAGAGAGAGAGACAGACAGCGAGAGAGAGGGAGAGAAAGTGAGCGCGAGGCTGAGGGCGCGAACGAGACCTCGAATGAGAAATCGCGAGGGGAGACAGAGAGAGAGAGAGAGAGAGAGACAGAGAGATAGTGAGAGAGAGAGAGAGTGTGTGTATAGAGAGAGAGAGACAGAGAAATAGTGACTGTGTCTGCGTGTGTGAGTGAGAGAGAGAGACAGAGAGATAGTGAGAGAGAGAGAGAGCGCTAATGAGACATCAGGAAGGAGTGAGCACCAGGGTTGAGGGCGAGAAGGAGAGAGTGAATAGGACATCGCGAGAATGAGGGCGCGTGGAATTGGGCGCGAGGCAGATGACGCGAGGGTGAGCGCAAGAGAGAGGGCGTGTGGGAGAGACAGAGAAAGATTGAATGAGAGAGAGAGATAGTGAAACCATTGAGACATTGTGAGTGAGAGAGGGAGATAGAGAGAGGGAAGAGGCTGCATTATATTGTCGGATCTGTGTTTCCCCTCCATCACTGAGATTGGCTTGTTTAGTGGATGATAAGTATTATTTTGAATTATGTACTGCTGCTACTGTAGAATTTTATTCTTTCTGTATTAAAATCGTCCGAGTTCTAACAAAGTGTTTTGTTTCAACACGTGTGCGGGCTCCTTTGTGAACGCGTAAATCAATACCGTTAACTGAATCAAAAAAAAACATACAGTGAATGAATTTTAATACAATTTTCATTACAAAGAGGCTATTTGAAGGCACATGAATATACAGAGATTGAATGCAAAGAATCACATGCAGCAATCAGTTTAGCCGAGGTGAGGGGTGGTAATAAACAGGAGTATCTGTGGAAATGAGTGAGATTGCAGGAAGGTACGTTACCTCGATCATGCCAGGAACAAGGATGTCTCTCAGAAGGTACAGGCCATTCTGAAAGGGCAGGGCGAGCAGCCAGAAGTCGTGATCCTTATTAGAACTAACAACAGAGAGACAAGGTTCTGCAAATAGTATTCAGGGAGTTAAGAATCAGAAACCCTGGGGTGGTGATTTCTGGATTTCTTCAGTTGCCACATGCTTTCGAGGAAAGATATGGTAATTTGGTACACTTAAATGAGTGGCTAACAATCTGGTGCAGGGGGGAATGCATCAGGAAGACAGATCATTGGGCTGTCTTGCAGAATAAGTGGGTCTGGTGTAAGGAGGATGGGTTACAGTGAAGGGAAACTAATATTCACACAGGGAATCTTGCTGGAGCTACCCTGATGATTTTTATCATGGGGCATGTGGAGGGGTTGTTTGGATCCAGAGCCACAGGTCAGTAGGTAGCATTAAGCGGAAGATAGAGGTGAGGTCAAAGAACCCCCAAAGGAAGTAATGATAGGGCCACATTATTGAGCAGAGTGGCACCGCAAGGCAGAAATGAGTTTATTTCAGAGCAGAGTGCAGAACAGTGAAAGCTGGTGTACTTAGAGCCTGGATTAGTAATGTCACAGTGATTCATCCATTACAGAGATCTGGTTGAGAGACGGGCAGGACTGGTATCTGAGCATTCCAGGGTTTATATGATTCAGACGGTCCAGAGGGAGATAAGAGGGGTTGGGGAGCTGTACTACTGATCAGGCAGAATGTCACAAGTTTGAGGTCATCCCAGAGGCTCATCCAGTAAGACAATGTGGGTAGAGTTCAGGAATAAGAAAGGTGCAATCACTGTGATGGGATTATACTGTCGACCTTACAATAGCCAGTAAGAGAGAGGAAAAGATGAGTCAGCAGGTTATGGTCTAATGTAAAAACAATAGAGTAGCTGTAGTGGGTGAATAATCTTCTCCGAATGACAGGGACTCCTTTAACACCTGAGGCTGGGACGGGACATTATTTGTGAGGTGTGTTCAGGAAGGTTTCCAGAAACAGTGTATAGATGGTCCACCAGTGAGCGGGTATATTTGGCGTAGTATTGGGAAATGAGCCTAGCAAGATGATTGGAGATTCATGGGGAAAAAAAAAAATAAGGGTGATAATGCAGAAAGTTTTAAGATGGTTATTGATAAGGATAAAAGTGGACCTGCAGGTGGATAGATGTAAGTTTGTGGAAGTTTAATTACAGCAGAATTGGACACGAATCATAGAGAGTAGTCTGCGAGCTGATGTTACTGGATGGAGCTAATATTAAATGATGTCTGACATGCGAGCGTCACTTACAGTCCAGCCGGTCAGAAATCAGGAGTTCCCTGTCTCTGTGAGGGAGCTGGAGAAGGACAGGGATACTCGGGAACAGAGGGTGATGACAATTTGTTTAAAAATGCAAGAGGAGTCATGTTTAAGGTTGAGGAAGATGAAATTAGACAGGGTCTTTGAGGGCCATACCAGAAGCAAGAAACAAGTCACACTGTGAATCAGGAGAGTGAACAGTGACCAGAAAATTAACACATTGAGTTTAATGCCTGGAGCCAGACTTAGCACCAGACTTAGCATGCGAGGTAGAAGATGAACACATTGCATTGGTATTCACAAAGCAGAAGGACATGGAGGACAGCGTGATCAGAACGGGGGTATGGTGATATTCTCTGGCACGTTGATACTAAAGAGGAGGGGCTGTTGGGACTCTCAGACCATTTAGATGGGTAAATCCTATGGGTTATTTTGTCCTTTGGGATACACAGACCACATGCTGTTAAATATGATGTTTAATCAGCTGGCACCATACTGTAAGAAGACAGATCTTAACAGTATCTGGCCCATAATGCAAGGGGAAGGGGAGAGTCTGTGTCTGGTGTAAACATGCCCTGCATATGTGACTGCTCAAGAAAGGCAGCAGTTGAATACAAGGACAGTGAACTTTACAAAATCTAGACCTTCACTACCAGGACACAGCCGTATAATACTCACAGGACTGTGCAGTGAGTACACGAACCTGTACATACCCAGCACTGTACTCCACCATTAAACACTTGTACAACACAGGCACTTCAAGGACAGACACCTGTACAACCCTGATAGTGGACTGCTATTCACAGACACTATCCATCCCCTCCCTCCCTTCCACTGGGCATCTCTCAGGATCTAACAGAGAGTTGATAAAGTTGAACTTTGAATTATGTTTGTTTCAATTTTCAAAAGATTTGGAAATGCCACCAGCAGAAAGAGAAATATGGTTGTAGGCAGGTTATGGAAAGTTGTAAAAGCAACTGTGTAATGTGTGACTGTCATTTCCCCAAAATTGACAGATTATCTTAGTGCAGAATTTTTGCAGATTTAGGAATTTCATCTAAAACTTTGATAATGTTAGAAACATAGAAAACCTGCAGCACAAAACTGGCCCTTCAGCCCACAAAGCTGTGCCAAAGATGTCCTTAACGTAGAACTACCTCGGCTTACCCATAGCCCTCTATTTTTCTGAGCATGTATTCATCCAGGAGTTTCTTAAAAGACCCTATTGTTTCCACCTCCACCACTGCCGCCGGCAGCCCATTCCATGCACACACTACTCTCTGCATAAGAAAAACTTACCCCTGACATCTCCTCTGTACCTACTTCCAAGCACCATAAAACTATGTCCTCTCATGCGAGCCATTTCAGCCCTGGGGAAAAGAAAACCTTTGACTATCCACATGATCAATGCCTCTCGTTATCTTCTACACCTCTATCAAATCACCTCTCATCCTCCGTCGCTCCAAGGAGAAAAGACAGAGTTCATTCAACCTATTCTCATAAGGCATGCTCCCCAACCCAGGCAACATCTTTGTAAATTTCCTCTGAACCCTCTGTATGGTTTCCATATCCTTCCTGTAGTGAGGTGACGAGAATTGAGCACAGTACTCCAAGTGGGGTCTGACCAGGGTCCTACAGAGCCTCAACCTTACCATTTGGCTCTTAAACTCAATCCCACTGTTGATGAAGGCCAATACACCGTATGCCTTCTTAACCACAGAGTCAACCTGAGTAGCAGCTTTACGTGTCCTATGGACTCGGAACGCAAGATCCGTCTGATCCTCCACATGGCCAAGAGTCTTGCCATTAATACGACAGTTGAAGTCAGGAGTTTACATACACCTTAGCCAAATACATTTAAACCTGTTTTTTCACAATTGCTGACATTTAGTCCGAGAAAATATTCTCTGTCTTAGGTCAGTTCGGATCACTACTTTATTTTAAGAATGTGAAATGTCAGAATAATAGTAGAGAGAATGATTTATTTCAGCTTTTATTTCTTTCATCACTTTCCCAGTAGGTCAGAAGTTTGCATACACTTTGTTAGTATTTGGTAGCATTGCCGTTAAATTATTGAACTTCCATCAAACATTTAGGGTAGCCTTCCACAAGCTTCACAGAGTAAGTTGCTGGAATTTTGTTCCATTTCTCCAGACAGAACTGGTGTAACTGAGTCAGGTTTGTAGGCCTCCTTGCTCCCACATACTTTTTTAGGTCTACCCACAAATTTTCTATCGGATTGAGGTCAGGGCTTTGTGATGGCCACTCCAGTACCTTGACTTTGTTGTCTTTAAGCAATTTGGAACAGATACATGAAGGAATAAACTCCTTTATTCCTCCAAAGAGAAAAGGTAGGATCACTGAGTGAAGGTTTAAATAAATAGTTTCGATAAATTAAACTAGAAAGGTTATCTTTTTTAAGATTAAAAAAAATATGAAATGGGACCAAATTCGTAATGACTGCTTAATCATAGGATATAAATTTAGATTAGAAATTTTGGCTAGTTGCACAGGTAAATAAGCTCCTAATAACGAAGTTAAGTAAAATTGTTCACTGCTTTCAATTCCAAATCATCCCAAGGTGTTCGTTCATTTTTATCAGTCCAATATAACCAAGAACACACATAATACATATTAACAGCCCAATAATACATTCTGAATGCTCAAAATATTCAATCAGGCTCGTAAGGAACAGCCTGCTTTGATGAAGCCATGCCGACTATTCCTAATCATATTATGCCTGTCCAAATGTTCACAAATCCTGCCTCTCAGGATCTTCTCAATCAATTTACCAACCACTGAAGTAAGACGCACTGGTCTATAATTTTCTGGGCTATCCCAACTCCCTTTCTTGAATAAGTGAATAACATTTGCAACCCTCCAATCCTCCGGAACCTCTCTCATCCTCATTGAAGGTGCAAAGATCATTGCCAGAGGTTCAGCAAACTTCTCCGTCGCCTCCCACAGTTGCCTGGGGTACATCTCGTCCGGTCCAGTGACCTATCCAACCTGATGCTTTCCAAAAGCTCCAGCACATCCTCTTTCTTAATATCTACATGCTCAAGCTTTTCAATCTGCTGCAAGTCATCCCTACAATCGCTACGATCCTTTTCCGTAGTGAATCCAGAATCAAAGTATTCATTAATTACTCTGCCATCTCCTCCGGTTCCATACACACATTTCCACTGTCACACTTGGTTGGTCTTATTGTCTCACGTCTTAGCCTCTGGCTCTTCACATACTTGTAGAATGCCTTGGTGTTTTCCTTAATGCTATCCTCCAAGGCCTTCTCATAGCTGCTTCTCGCTCCCCTGATTTCGTTCTTAAAATCCTTCCTGCAAGCCTTATAATCTTGTAGATTCCTATTATTAGAAGTTTTTTGAACCTTTTTTAAGCTGTTCTTTTCTTCTTGACCAGATTAACAACAGCTTTTGTACACCACGGATCTTGTACCCTACCATCCTTTCCATGTCTTATTGGAACGTATCGACTCAGAATCCCACGCAAAAATATCCCCTGAACATTTGCCATATTTCTTCCGTACCTTTCCCTGAGAACATTTGTTTCCAATTTATGCTTCCAAGTTCCTGCATGATAGCCTCATATTTCCCCTTACTCCAAGTAAACGTTTTCCTAACTTGTCTGTTCCTATCTCTTTCCAGTGCTATGGTAAAGGAGATAGAATTGTGATCACTATCTCCAAAATGCTCTCCCACTGAGTGACCTGACACCTGACCAGGTTCATTTCCCAATACCAGATCAAGTACTGCCTCTCCTCTTGTAGGGTTACCTACATATTGTGTCAAGAAACCTTCCTGAATACACCTAGCAAACTCTACCCCATCTAAACCCCTCACTCTAGGGAGATGTTGATCAATATTTGGGGAATTAAAATCTCCCACCAGAACAACACTTGCTATTACTCCTTTCCAGAATCTGTTTCCCCATCTGCTCCTCGATGTTCCTGTTATTATTGGGTCATCTATAAAAACACAGTAGAATTATTGGCCCCTTCCTGTTCCTACCTTCCACCCACAGAGACTCCATAGACAACCCCTCCATGTCTTCTTCCTTTACTGCAGCCGTGACACTATCCCTGATCAACAGTGCCACACCCCCGCCTCTTTTGCCTCCCTACCTTTACTTTCTGAAACACCTAAAGCCATTCCTGCTCCTGTACCATCCATGTAATGGCCACAACATCATAGCTCCACGTGCTGATCCACGCTCCAAGCTCATCTGCTTTATTTATAATACTCCTCACATTAATATAGACATACGAGGGGTAATTGATAAGTTCGTGGCCTGAGGTAAAAGGAGATGAGTTATTAACTTCAAACTTTCTGCCTTATCATTCAAAGAGTTGAACTGCACGTGCATGTAACAAGACCGTCTTGGGAGATCTGTGCTATAACCCCATCAGTGAATGACCCTCTGTTATGCTCTCTTCTACGACTGAAGAAATGGAGACATCCAGTGTCCTTGATGACTACTGTTGCTAGAAGGCATAAAGCTGAAACTTTTATCAGGCCGTGCTGAGGATTTGAAGATTGAACTGGATGGACTCTGGATCCCCCGAGAGACTGAGGTGTTGATAGACAGGACATGGGGGAAGTGATTAAACCCAAGATGCGGGATGGTTGTCAGGAGGGGGAGAGTGAATAGGAAGGCAGGGCAGAGTACCCCTGTGGCTGTTCCCGTCAACAACACGTATACCACTTTGGAATACCGTGGGCCACATGGGTCAGGTCTCTGGGACTGAGTCTGGCTCTGTGGTTCAGGAGGGAAGTGGGGAGAAGAGGTGAGCTGTAGTGATGGGGGTTCATTGGTTAGGGGAATAGAAAGGAGTTTAAGTGAATGAGAACAAGATTCCCAGATGGTTGCTGCCTCCCGGTTGCCAGGATCAGAGACATCTCAGATCGATTTCACAGCATTCTTCAGTGGGAGGGTGAGCAGCCTGAGGTTGTGATTCACTTGTGTACCAATGACGTGGTGAGGGTGACTGCCGAGGTCCTGCAAAGTGAGTTCAGGGAGTTGGGTGCTACGTAAAGCACAAGATCCACAGGGTTGTTAATTTCAGGATTGCTACCTGTGCTACATGCCAGTGATGTCAGAAATAGGAAGATCATACAGTTTAAAGAGGCTCAGGATTTGGTGCAGGAGGGAGGGCTTCAGATTTCCGGATCACTGGGTTCTCTTCTGAACTTGAGGGGGACTAATATCCCAGTGGGAAGGTTTACTAGGGGTGTTGGTTTAACTGAGAGTTTCAAGGGGATGGGAACCAGAGCACCAGAACAGATAGTGGAGTGGTTGTGGGAAAAGATGTTGTTAACCCCACGTACAAAGTCAGGAATGAAAAGCTTGAGCAAGGTAGGACTGATATCCTGAGCTGCTTATATTTCAACACAAGGAGTATTGTAGGAAAGGACAGATGAGGTCAGTGCATGGATCAACATGTGGAATTATGTCATTAGTGAGGCTTGATTGCAGGAGGGGCAGGACTGGCAGGTCAGTGTTCCAGGGTTCCATTGTTTTAGGTGTCATAGAGCAGAAGGGATTAAAGGGGGTGAGGTGGCATTACTAGTCAGGGAAAATGTCACGATAGTGCTCAGTCAGGGTAGACTGCAGAGCTTGTCTCATGAGGCTTTATGGGTAGAACTGAGGAATTAAGAAAGGAATGGGATTATATTATAGACAACCCAACAGTCCGTGGGATTTAGCGGAGTAAACTTGTAGAGAGATCACAGGCTGTTACAAGAAAATTACAAAAATCCCTTACTCACTCTTCCTTCAGTTAGTCCTGACGAAGGGTCTCGGCCTGAAACGTCGACTGCACCTCTTCCTAGAGATGCTGCCTGGCCTGCTGCGTTCACCAGCAACTTTTATGTGTGTTGCTTGAATTTCCAGCATCTTCAGAATTCCTGTTGTTTACAAGAAAATTAAAGTTGTGATAGTGTGTGAGTTCAACGTTCCACGTATTGAATGTGACTTCCATACTGTAAAAGGGCTGGATGGGAATAGTTTGTCAAATGTGTTCAGGGAAGTTTCCTTAATCAGTACACAGAAGTTCCAGCTGGAGAGAATGTGATACCAGATCTCCAAATAGGCAATGGGACAGGACAGGACACAGAAGTTTGTGTAGGGGGATACTTTGGATCTTGTGATCATAATGCCATTAGTTTCAATGTAATTATGGAAGAGGATAAGTCAGGTACTCAGGTTGAGATTCAAAATTGGAGAAAGGCCAATTTTATGGTACCAGATGGATCTGGCAAGTGTGGATTGGGATAGGTTATTTTCTGGCAAAGGTGTGATTTGTAAGTGGGAGGATTTCAAAAGTGAAATTCTGAGAGTACAGAATTTGTATCTTCCTTTCAGAATAAAAGGCAAGGCTAACAGGTTGAACCTTTGCCCTTGGTTCTGAGAGAAATTGAGAGTGGATTAAGAAAATGACAGATGTAGATAGATACACTTTATTGATCCCGAGGGAAATTGGGTTTCGTTACAACCGCACCAATGAAGAATAGAGCATAAATATAGCAATACAAAAACCACAAACAATCAAACAACAAAATACAAGCTATGCCAGATGGAAAATAAGTCCAGGAACAGTCTATTGGCTCAGAGTGTCTGACCCTCCACGGGAGGAGCTGCAAATTCGATGGCCACAGGCTGGAACAACCTCCCGTGCTGCCCAGTGTTGTATCTCGGTGGAATATAGCCAGAGTCCAACAGTAAAAAGTTCAATATCCGGTCTACAAACACATTCCTCGATTGTAATATGACCCGGATTGCACCATATGTTGTTAACCAGAACAGTAAGCACCCAACCCCTTCACACTTACCGCTCTCAGTGCACTTCCGGGCAGCCGGAAGCAGTCCATGGAGAAGTTTTGATCAGGTATGTCCTCGTGCAGCCCCGTTCCAGTAAAACACATAACACTGCACTCTCGAAATGTTCTCTGATGCCTGGCTAGCGCCATGAACTCATCCATTTTGTTACCCACCGAACTCCTCTCCTCCATAAGTGTCTGTTGTCTCGACCCGGTCCTCTTTCCTCGACATTGTGATCCCCGTCTGCATCCTCTGTGTTTTTTCCTCCAGATTTCAGCAGGGCTGTCCGCCGCTGTGTTTGCTAAACTGGCCGGCATGAGCGCAATCAGCTGGTCCCTGGAATAAACAATGCAACCATGCTTCTGTCCCACTAATGAGACGTGTCAGAATGTAACTATTTCCAGCGCTAAAAACCCAAATAAAACTCTCTATACCAGCATGTTAGAGAGGGTGCAGCTTTGACATGTTACCGTGAAAAAAAATACAAGAAATAACGTAAGTTGAAAAGTAAGAAGAAAAAAAAGATGTACGGTATGCAGCAGGTCTCGACAGGCAGGAACAAATGGGGTACTTGAGGTGTTTAAGAGATGCAGGAGAAGAAGTACTGAGGAAATCAGGAGGGTGAAAAGAAAACGTGTTTGATGTCGCAGAAAAGATGAAGGAAAATTGAAAGCATTTATACAGATATATTAAGAGCAAAAGGATAGAAAGGGGCAAGACTGGTCCTCTGAAAGATCAGATTGGTAATCTATATGTGGAACCACAAGAGTTGTAGGAGATAGATTTTGTTCAGCTGTAAATCCTTAGGAGAGGGACACATATGTGAGACAATGCTGCAGCGAGGTCATGGACCCTGTACAGATCACAGAAGAGGAGAAGTTTGCTGCCTAAGGGTGAATAAATCTACTGGCCCAACAAGGTGGTCCCACAGACCTTGTGGGAGGATAATGCAGAAATTGCAGGGTCCCAGCAGAGATATCTTAAACCTCCTCATCCACTGGTGCGGTACTAGAGGATTGGAAGTTAGTTAATGTTGTTCTGTTGCTTAAGAAAGGGTCTACGAATAAGCCAAGAAATCATAGGCCAGTGAGCCTAATATCAGTTGTAGGAAGGTTATTGGAAGGTATTCTAAGCAACCATAGATATAATTATTTGGATAGAGAGGGACTGATTGGGGATAGTTAATATGGCTTTGTGCATGGTACGTCATGTCTAACCAATCTTTCAGAGTGTTTTTGAGGAAGTTACCAGGAAGGTTGATGAAGGTGATCCAGTTCCAACGTTTTTTACCCAAAATTAAAAGGACTATCCACACAGAAATATACAAAATACAAACATTAAATATTTCTAGGACCGAAGAGTCAGATTGCAATGTGAATATTACAGTCACTTCCCGGAGGTGGGATGGGAGAGTCACCGTTCCTGGAAATCCGCCCCCACCCTCCCCAGACCGATTCTATTTACGATGCTCCCGAGTTTTCTGGCGGCTCCACTGATTGACAGCTCCCGCTGCCTCGTCACGTGACAAACGCGCGGTGACGTCACAGGGTCCGATCGTCACCGCCGTCGTTTCCGTGGAAACGGTCCAGTGCGGGAAGTCCGAGATGGTGGAGCCGGTCTCCACTTGTTGGGGTTTCGGCTCCGCTGTGGGATCCGCCTCTCCTCTTCCTGCCCGCGGAACAGTGAGTGTCTGTCAGCGCCTCACTGCACCGGCTCTCTGCCTCAGGTACAATATTTAAAACATATTTGCACAGTCACATGGATGGGAAAGGTTGAGAGGGATACGGGCCTAATGCAGGCAGATGGGCCGAGTTCAGGTCGACAACTTGGTCGGCGTGGATGAGTTGTACCGAAGGGACTGTTTCATTTCTGTATAAACCAGTGACTCTATTTTGGGAGTTAATTCCGGATGCCAGTTATTCTCTGTGTGAAATATTTACCCCTCAGATCCCCTTTAAATCTGTCTTTAAACAGTTTTGCCCAACTCTAATGAGAGGCAGTTCTTTGGCTGACAAGGCAAGTAGAACACACAACCCTGTCTACCTGTGATGCCACGTACAGGGAACTGTGTAACAATATTAGAGGCACATGCACAGGGGCTTCAGTGAGCAAGGCCCAGAGGGATATGAAACTAATGCAGGAAAGTGGGATTAGTATAGCTGTGCATGATGGGGAGCATAAATGTGATGGGCCAGAGGGTCTGTTTCTATCCTGTACAACCCTGACCACAGCAGTCCTCCACTGCAGTGGGGTTTGTCACCTTCATTCTCAGCTGTGAGCTTGTTCACTGAACCCCTTACCCTCTGAGAAGACATTTGCACCCTCCCACTGTGACCAAGCTGTCAGCCATCTGTCCTAATATCACCCAGAGTACTTCACCAAATTCCCATATAAAAGTACAGGGTGCACAGGGGATGGGAACATTTTGGTCAACACAAAATAATCTGCAGATGCTGTTGTCGAAGGAACACTCACAATGCGCTGGAGGAACTCAGCAGGCCAGTCAGCATCAGTTGAAAAGATTAGTCAACCTTGGTCACCGTTTGAGGGATTTGGTTCAGTATGTGACCATTAATACCTTTGTCCAACAAAAATCCATCGTACTGGGTTCTGAATGTTTTAGCTGAGTCCATCCTGAGGTTCTGTGTTCCAGATTCCCACTGCACTTTCACAGTCAGTGGTTTCTGCATGTCCATACTGACCATCGAGAATCTGTCCCCACTAACTCAGCACTTGATCTGTCTCCTACCCTGCCTTGGTGATTCAAATGCTCATCCAGATGGTCCTTAAATACCAGCCTGCACCACCCCTTCAGACTGTGTGTTCCAGATTGTAACCTCCTTCTGGGGAAAGGGGAAAGAGGTCAGTTTTCGTCAGATCCTCTTTAAACCACACATTTCTCTCGTTAATCCTATGTTCAAAAATACCTCATACCTGTGTGTATTAAATTCCATCTGCCACTTTTCCAGCTAGTCCACATCCCATATCAAGATTTGTTAGCCTTCCTCACTGTCCACTGCACTCGTAATCTTGGTGTCATCTGCAGACTTCCTGATCCAGTTCACCACATTCTCATCCAGATCATCAATACAGATGGAAAACAACAATGGACCCAGCACCTGGAAGTTCACCCAGGGCAGGATGTACACAGTGAATGATCGGTTCTGAGAAGTGTTTGTGAACAGAGACTTTGTGTGTTTCTGCCTCCACCACCTCCTCTGACGGCTCATTTGGAATACCGGCTATTCTCTGTGTGAAATATTAACCCTGCAGAGCCCCTTTAAATCTCCCCCCTCTCACATTGAAACTATTCCCTTTAGATTTACACCTATACCGAGGGAAACTATCTCTGTCTCTCTAACCTCTGTATGTCTCAGATAATTTTATGGACCTCCATCAGCTCACCCTTCAGATCCTCTTTAAACCTCCAACCTGTCACGTTAAAACTATCCCCTGCAGTTTCAGGAGGGAGAAAACTGTTCCTCCCCATGAAGACCTGAGGGAGTGAACAGTTTCTGTCAATCATCCCTAGAAGTTATCCCCATTGATCGATCAAACTGAATCTCTTGCCCTGCACCAGCTCCTCAGCCACACATTCATCAGTGGTATCTTTCTATATCTCCCTGTCACAAGTGTCACTTGGAGTAATACACAGCTTACTCTTTCTTAGTTTCTGTCTTATATCTCTAAATTCACTGCTCAGGACCACATCCCTCCTCCTCCCTACGTTGTTATTACCAGCATGCACCGTCCACCACGATGTCTGGCTGCTCAGCCTTCCATTTGAAATGTCCTGCAGCTGCTTCGAGACCATCAGACCATAAAACACAGGAGCAGAATTAGGCCATTTGGCCCCATCCAGTCTGCTGCACCATTCTGCCAGGAGTAAGAGATCATGACAGATCTCTGAACCCTCTCAGACCCTCTTTTCCTCCCCACAGTCGAGAACCTCCACATGAAATATACCCAGTGAATTGGCCTCAGCCATCTGTGGGGATGAATTCAGAGTCAGAACCAGAATCAGGTTTGTTACCACTGGCGTGTGTCATGAAATTTGTTAATGTAGCAGCAGCAGTTCAATGCAGTACATGATAATATAGAAAGAATAAATAAATCAGAATGTGTGTATATGGATATGTAGATTATGTAGATTAACTATAGTGCAAAAACAGAAATAACGTGTATTATAAATGCTATACATCGAATACACCTATAGCAGTTTTTGAGTGTTTTAAAGTGACAAACCAAAAATCTGCAAACTCCTGATGAGATATATCCACTGTCTTGCCCTCTTTGTACTGTAGCTGCATGAATATGTTGGGACCAGGTTAGATCCTCAGAGATATTGATATCCAGAAACTTGAAATTGTTCACTCTCTCCACTTCTGATCCCTCCATGAGGATTGGTTCATGTTCCCTCGTCTCACCCTTCCTGAGGTCGACAATCAGCTCTTTTTGTCTGACTGACATTGAGTGCAATGTTCTCGCTGCGACACCACAGCTGGTATATCTCATTCCTCTGTGCCCTCTCATCTCCATCTGAGTTTCTACCAACAGTGGTTGTGTCATCAGCAAATTTGTAGCTGGTATTTGAGCTATGTCTAGCCTCACAGTCATGGGTATATAGAGAGTAGAGCAGTGGGCTAAGCACACACCCCTGAGGTGCACCAGTGTTGATCATCAGCGGGAGGGAGATATTATCACCAATCCGCACAGATTGTGGTCTCTCAGTTAGTAAGTCGAGGATCCAATTGCAGAGGGACCGGGTTCTGTAGCTTATTGATCAGGACTGTAGGAATGATGGGGTTAAACAGTGAGCTCTATTCAATGAACAGCATCCTGACATAGGCTGCTCAGATTCACTGCCCTTTACTAAGGAAATTACTCCATATCTTTGTTCTAACAGGATGTCCTAGTATTCTGAGGATGTGCCCTGTGGTTGTAGATGCCCCATTATCAGAAACATCCTCTCCACGTCCACTCTATCTCGGCCTTTCAATATTTGATAGGTTTCAATGAGATTCCCTCTCTCTTCTAAACTCCAGTGAGTACAGACAGGCCCAGAGCCATCAAACCACCTCATGCATTAACCCTTTCATTGCTGGGATCATTCTTGTGAACTTCCTCTGGGTCCTTTCCAATGCCAGCACATACTTTTTTAGATAAGGGGCCCAAAACGTTCACAATACTCCAAGTGTGATTGAGCCAATGCCTCATCAATCCTCAGCATTACATCCTTGCTTCTGTGCAGTAGTCCTCTGGAAATGAATGCTAACATTGCATTTGGCTTCCTTACCACCGACTCTACTGGCAAGTCTATCTTTTGGAAATCCTGCATATCTCAGACATACCTGACCCTGGTACCCAGGAGGCGACACATTATCCTGGCATCTCTATTGCTGCCACAGAATCTCCTGCATGTCCCCTGTACTGTGAGAGTGCTGTCATTACTGCTCTGCTTGTCCTTTCCTCACGCAGAGCATCAGACCGGGCTGTCAGTACCACCGACCTGACGGGCTGCTGTGCTCTGGTTTGTCATCCTCTCAGGGATATCCAAAGACGTGTACAGCCACAGGGAGACATTGCACTGTCTGTCCCTTCCTCTTTCCAGTCATGGTGGTCACTAAACTATCTGCAGCCTGACCTCAGGTGTGACCAACTCACTGAATCTGTGGTCTCAGCATCCTGGAAACTCCAGATCTGTCCATTCTAGCTCAGTTTCCTTCACACGGTCAGTCAGGAGCTGAAGATAAATAAAAGTTGCTGGTGAACGCAGCAGGCCAGGCAGAATCTCTAGGAAGAGGTGCAGTCGACATTTCAGGCCGAGACCCTTCGTTAGTCCTGACGAAGGGTCTCGGCCTGAAACGTCGACTGCACCTTTTCCTGGAGATGCTGCCTGGCCTGCTGAGTTCACCAGCAACTTTTATGTGTGTTGCTTGAATTTCCAGCATCTGCAGAATTCCTGTTGTTTGCAGGAGCTGAAGATGGTGCATTTCCCTGATGTGAAGTTGTCGGGGACAATGACTGACTCCCTGATCTCCCACATCTTGAGGTGGAGCTTGTCATAGCCATAAATGCCATTTCAACTACTCCAACAGGGAGAGGAATTTCGAAGAAAACCTCTGAAATCTGACTTCCCAAAGTTCTTTGGCTCATCTGCCATTTCTCTGTCCGCATTTACAGCTGGTCTATATTCTGCTGAATCCTGAATGAGGAAAGAGGACCGGGTCGAGACAACAGAGACTTATGGAGAAGAGGAGTTCTCCACTTGGACTGCACATGGACATTCCCAACCAAAACTTTTCCATGGAGGGCTTCCAGACCGTTGAGGCTGACCGGAAGTGCACTGAGAGCAGCAAGCGTAAAGGAGTTGGGGGCTTGCTGTTGTGGTTAACAACGGATGGTGCAATCCTGGTCATATCGCGATCGAGGAACGTGTTTGCAGCCCGGATATTGAACTTTTTGCTGTTGGACTCGGGCCATATTCTACCGAGATACAACTGGGCGTCATGGGAGGTTGTTCTTGCCTGTGGCCGTCGAACTTTGCAGCTCCTCCCGTGGAGGGTCAGACACCCTGAGCCAATAGGCTGGTCCTGGACTTATTTCCATCTGGCATAGTTTGCTTATTGTTGTTTGATTGTCTGTAGTTTTTGTATTTCTATATTTATGCTCTATTCTTGGTCAGTGCAGCTGTAATCAAACCCAATTTCCCTCGGGATGAATAAAGTATGTCTATGTCTATCCTGTGTGAACCTTACTCTGTACCCACAACTCCAATAATTTCTGTGTCTCTGCAGACCAACAAATCAGCCCAGCTTCATCCAAATCACTTCACAAAGAGCAGACACATCAAAGTTGCTGGTGAATGCAGCAGGCCAGGCAGCATCTCTAGGAAGAGGTACAGTCGACGTTTCAGGCTGAGACCCTTTGTCAGGACAGAGTTCCCAGCAGTGATCCTTGTGGGGTACCACTGTTCACAGGTCTCCAGTCAGAATCACACCCCTCAACCATCACCTTCTGCGTTCCCTGACCAAGCTACACTTTGAATATATTCTACCAAATATCTATTCAGCCCGTATGCCTTCCTACTTTCGATCAGGGCATTTGTTGAAAGCTTCACCAGAGTCCACATGTTCTATATCCACTACCCGGCCCTCAGCAATTGAATTTCTCACTTTAAAAATTCAACCAAGTTTGCAAGACTTGATGTTGTCCATGCAAAGAGATTTGCGCTACTCTGAATGTGTTAATGCTTTCTCAGATACAAGTTGATCCCATCGTTAAAAATCATTTCCAAAATTATCCCTACCACTAATGTAAGAGTCACCAGGGTATAGTTTCCTGTCTTGTCCCTATTGCAGTTCCTAAAAAGGGGAAGAATATTTGTCATTTTCCACTCTTCTGCATCCTGGCCTGTAATTAAAAGATCATCAGTTTTGAGTTTTGTTAAATTTTTGACCTTATTTTAACCCTCAACCATCAGGTTTTTCAACCGAAGTTCAAAGTACATTTATTATCAAAGTATGCTTATATTCTACAAACTTGAGGTTCGTTCTAAAGAGGCTGCCATAAAACAAAGAAAGCCAAAAGAACCCACTAACAAAGCAAGAAGACTGTCAAACACCCAATGTGCAGAAAGGAAAATAAATCATGCAAACAATAAACGCAAGCAAATACTGTAGCATTTTGAACTGAAATCCTCAGAGAGTCCGTCCACAGATGCTTAGTTCAGCACAGAAAGGAGCAACGAGCTGAACCGGCTCATCCCTGGCCTCGGGCCCAACACACTGACCATTTCAATCTGGCCTGGCACCTAAATCATCATCCAAACACTGGGTTCAGTTGCTTCGATACGATCTGGGGCCTGGTCCCCGCTGCCTCCATTTGGCCTGTACCTGACTTTATCATTTGGGCCCAGCGTTTAAATCAACCATACTTCGTGTCTTCCTCACTCTCAGTGACGGGTCCGCTGTCTCACCTCTGTTCTGCCACATCAAATTGCCTCCACGTCCAAAGGGAAGTTACAGGCTATTCATTTACTAGAAAAAGAGATTCACCAGTGTCACCTTAAACCAGAACCAGTGGAGATCACTCCATTTAACTTCACTTAACTCAACACTGAACTGTTTCCCATAATCTATGGACTCACTTTCCCGACTTCTGTACGTCATGTTCTCTATTTATTTCTCATTTCTTTATGATTATTATTATTTTCTCTCTTGTATTTGCACACGTTGTTGTTGTTTACACATTGGTTATTTGGTTACTGGGTTGGGTGCAGTCTTTCATTGATTATGTTGTGATTCTTGGATTTACTGAGTAAGATCATAAGACATAGCAGCAGAATTAGGCCATTTGGCCCATCGTGTCTGCCCCACCATTCAATCATGGCTGACCCTTGTTTCTCCTCCTCAGCCTCACTCCTCGGCCTTTTCCCCGTAGCCTTTGATGCCCCATCCAGTCAAGAAACTATCCAGCTCTGCCTTAAATACACCCAACGACCTGGCCCCCACAGCTACCTCTGGTAATAAATTCCACAAATTCACCACACTCTGGCTAAAGAAATTTCTCTGCATCTCTGTTTTACATGGGCACCCCTCTACCCTGAGGCTGTGCCCACTTGTCTTAGACTCCCTCGCCATGTAAAATTGGAAACATCTTTTCCACATCAACTCTGTCTAGTCCATTCAACATTTGGAAGGTTTCAATGAGATCCCCCCTCATCCTTCTAAATTCCAGCGAGTACAGACCCAGAGCTATCAAACATTCCTCAGAGGCTAACACTCTCAATCCTGGAATCATCCTTATGAACCTCCTCTGAACCCTCTCCAATGCCACCACATCTTTTCCAGATGAGGAGCCCAGAATTGTTCACTGTCGTCAAGGTGAGGTCTCACCAGTGCCTTATAAAGCCTCAGCATCACATCCCTGCTCTTATATTTGAGACCCCTTGAAATGAATGTTAATTATAGTATTTGCCTTTCTCATCACCAACTCTATCTGCAAGTTAACCTTCACGTTGTTCTGCACGAGGACTGCCAATTCCCTTAGCATCTCAGATTTTTGGATTTTCTGCCCATTTAGAAAAAAGGTCTGCACATTTATTTCTACTACCAAAGAGCATGACCATGCATTTTCTGACATTGTATTTCATTCTCTACTCTCCTGCCCATCTCCTGATCTGTTTAAGTCCTTTTGCAGCCGACCCATTTCCTCAACACTACCTGCCCCTCCACCAGTCTTCATATCATCTGTAAACTTGACAACAAAGTCATCTATTTCATCATCTATATCATTGATATCCAGCATAAAAAGAAGCAGTCGTAACACTGACTCCTGCAGAACACCACTACTTACTGGCAACCAACCAGAAAAGGATCCTTTTATTACCACTCACTGCCTTCTGCCAGTCAATCAATGCTTGTACCTTCCCTGTAATACCATGGGCTCTTAATGTGGTAAGCAGCCTCATATGTGGCACCTTGTCAAATGCCTTCTGAAAGTCCAAATATCCAACGTGGACTGCATCCCCTGTACCCATTCTACATGTAATCTTCTCAAAGAATTCCAACAGGTTCATCAGGCAATATTTTCCCTTAAGGAAACCATGCAGTATTTGTCCTAGCAACACACATCAAAGTTGCTGGTGAACGCAGCAGGCCAGGCAGCATCTCTAGGAGGAGGTACATTCGACGTTTCAGGCCGAAACCCTTCGTCAGGACTAACTGAAGGAAGAGCTAGTAAGAGATTTGAAAGTGGGAGGGGGAGGGGGAGATCCAAAATGATAGGAGAAGACAGGAGGGGGAGGGATGGAGCCAAGAGCTGGACAGGTGATTGGCAAAAGGGATATGAGAGGATGATGGGACAGGAGGCCCAGGGAGAAGGAAAAGGTGGGGGGGGGGGGGGAGAAACTCAGAGGATGGGCAAGGGGTATATTCAGAGGGGCAGAGGGAGAAAAAGGAGAGTGAGAGAAGTCAATGTTCATGCCATCAGGTTGGAGGCTACTCAGACAGAATATAAGGTGTTGTTCCTCCAACCGGAGTGTGCTTCATCTTTACAGTGGAGGAGGCCATGGATAGACATGTCAGAATGGGAATGGGAAATAAAATGTGTGGCCACTGGAAGATCCTGCTTTCTCTGGTGGACAGAGCGTAGGTGTTCAGCAAAACGATCTCCCAGTCTGCGTCGGGTCTCGCCAATATACACAAGTCCACATCGGGAGCACCGGACGCAGTATATCACCCCAGCCAACTCACAGGTGAAGTGTCGCCTCACCTGGAAGGACTGTCTGGGGCCCTGAATGGTGGTAAGGGAGGAAGTGTAAAGGCATGTGTAGCACTTGTTCCGCCTACAAGGATAAGTGCCAGGAGGGAGATCAGTGGGGATGGATGGTGGGGATGAATGGACAAGGGAGTCGCATAGGGAGCAATCCCTGCGGAAAGCGGGGGTGGGGAGGGAAAGATGTGCTTAGTGGTGGGATCCCGTTGGAGGTGAATATTATGTTGGACCTGGAGGCTGGTGGGGTGGTAGGTGAGGATCAGGGGAACCCTATTCTTAGTGGGGTGGCGGGAGGATGCAGTGAGAGTAGTTGTGCGTGAAATGGGGGAGGAAGGGAAGCCCCTTTCTTTAAAAAAGGACATCTCCCTCGTCCTGAAATGAATAGCCTCATCCTAAGAACAGATGCGGTGGAGAAGGGGGAATTGCGAGAAGGGTATGGCATTTTTGCAAGCGACAGGGTGAGAGGAGGAATAGTCCAGATAGCTGTGAGAGTCAGTAGGCTTATAGTAGACTTCAGTAGCTAAGCTGTCTACAGAGGTAGAGACAGAAAGATCTAGAAACAGGAGGGAGGTGTCAGAAATGGACCAGGTAAACTTGAGGGCAGGGTGAAAGTTGGAGGCAAAGTTAATAAAGGCAACGAGCTCAGCATGTGTGCAGGAAGCAACGCCGATGTAGCAAAGGAAAAGTGGGGGACAGATGACAGAATAGGTTCAGAACATAGATTGTTCCACAAAGCCAACAAAAACTCGGACTCATGTGGTTATTAACATTGCCTCCAAATTTCACTCTGCCCTCAAGTTTACCTGGTCCATTTCCGACACCTCCCTCCCCTTTCTAGGTCTTTCTGTCTCTATCTCTGGAGACAGCTTATCTACTGATGTCTACTATCAGCCTACTGACTCTCACAGTTATCTGGACTATTCCTCCTCTCACCCTGTCTCTTGCAAATATGCCATCCCCTTCTCGCAATTCCTTCGTCTCTGCCACATCTGCTCTCAGGATGAGGCTTTTCATTCCAGGACGAGGGAGATGTCCTCCTTTTTTAAAGAGAGGGGCTTCTCTTCCTCCACCATCAACTCTGCTCTCAAACGCATCTCCCCCATTTCACGCACATCTGCTCTCACTCCATCCTCCCGCCACCCCACTAGGAATAGGGTTCCACTGGTCTTCACCCACCACCCCACCAGCCTCCGGGTCCAACATATTATTCTCCGTAACTTCCGCCACCTCCAACGGGATCCCACCACTAAGCACATCTTTCCCTCCCCCCACCTTCTGCTTTCCGCAGGGATCGCTCCCTACGCAACGCCCTTGTCCATTCGTACCCCCCCCATCCCTCCCCACTGATCTCCCGCCTGGCACTTATCCTTGTAAGCGGAACAAGTGCTACACATGCCCTTACACTTCCTCCCTTACCACCATTCAGGGCCCCAGACAGTCCTTCCAGGTGAGGCGACACTTCACCTGTGAGTTGGCTGGGGTGATATACTGCGTCCGGTGCTCCCGATGTGGACTTGTGTATATTGGCGATACCCGACGCAGACTGGGAGATCGTTTTGCTGAACACCTGCGCTCTGTCCGCCAGAGAAAGCAGGATCTTCCAGTGGCCACACATTTTATTTCCCATTCCCATTCTGACATGTCTATCCACGGCCTCCTCTACTGTAAAGATGAAGCCACACTCTGGTTGGAGGAACAACACCTTATATTCTGTCTGAGTAGCCTCCAACCTGATGGCATGAACATTGACTTCTCTCACTCTCCTTTTTCTCCCTCTGCCCCTCTGAATATACCCCTTGCCCATCCTCTGAGTTTCTCCCCCCCCCCCCAACCTTTTCCTTCTCCCTGGGCCTCCTGTCCCATCATCCTCTTGTATCCCTTTTGTCAATCACCTGTCCAGCTCTTGGCTCCATCCCTCCCCCTCCTGTCTTCTCCTATCATTTTGGATCTTCCCCTCCCCCTGCCACTTTCAAATCTCTTACTAGCTCTTCCTTCAGTTAGTCCTGACGAAGGGTCTCGGCCTGAAACGCCGACTGTACCTCCTTCTAGAGATGCTGCCTGGCCTGCTGCGTTCACCAGCAACTTTGATGTGTGTTGCTTGAATTTCCAGCATCTGCAGAATTCCTCGTGTTTGAGTATTTGTCCCATCTTGTTCTGTGTCTCCAAGTACTCCATAACTTCTCCCTTAAAAATTGACTCCAACAACTTCCCAACCACTGAGTTCAGGCTAACGGGTCTATAATTTCCTTTCTGTTGCTTTCCTGGAGTCTTAAAGAGTTGGGTGACATTTGCAGTTTTCCAGTCATCTGGCATCATGCTAGAGTCCAATGATTTTGAAAGATAATTACTAATGCCCTCACAATCTCTATTGCTATCTCTTTCAGAACCGTAGGGTGCAGTACATCTGGTCTGGGTGACATGTACCCTCAGGTCCTTCAGCTTTTTGAGCACCTTCTCACTTGTAATAATAACTGCATTCATTTCTCTTCCCTCACACCCTTCAATATCTGGGACACTGCTAGTGTCTTCTGCAGAGACTCATGCTAAATACCCGTTTAGTTCATTAGCCATCTCCTTGTCCCCCTTTATTATTTCTCCACCCTCGTATTCCAGCAGTTCTGTATCCACTCTCATCTCTCTTTTATTTTTAGTATACTTCAAAAAACTATTACTATGCACTTTGATATTGTTTACTATTTGTTTTCACATTTCATCTTTTCCCTCCTGTTATTCTTTCTGTCGGCTTTTAAAAGCTTCCCAATCCTCTGTCTTACCACTAATTTTTGCATTGTTGGATGCACTTTCTTTTGCTTTTACATTAGCTGTGACTTCCCTCATCAGCCCCATTTTGCCATTTGAGTGTTTCTTCATTTTTTGGAATACATCTATCCTGCATCTTCCTCATTTTTCCCACAAACTCTCACCATTGCTTCTCTGTTTGATCCCTGCCAGCATCTGCTTCCAATTTACTTTGGCCACCTCCTCTCTCGTACCACTGTAATATCTTGTACTTCACTGAGATACTGATACGTCAGACTTTACTTTCTTTCTATCAAATTTCAAGCTGAACACAATCATATTGTCATCACTGTTTCCTAAGGATTCTTTTACCTTAAGCTCCCTAATTACCCTGGTTTCACTATATAACACCCAATCTAATGTAGCTCATCCCTGTTCTAAAAAGCCATCTTGTCGGTATTCAACAAACTCACTCTCCTGTGACCTAATTCCAACCTGAATTTCCCAATCTACCTGCATGTTGAAACCTCCCATGACTATCATAACATTGCCCTTTGGCACGTCTTTGCTATTTCCTGTTGTAATCTGTGGTCCATTTCCAGGCTACTGTTTGGAGGCCTGTATATAACTGCCATCAGGGTCCTTTTACCCTTGCAGTTTCTTAACTCAATGCAGAATAATTCAGCATCTTCTGATCCTATATCACATCTTTCTACTGAATTGAAGCCACCCCCTCTGCCTACCTTCCTATCTCTCTGATACAACATGTAACCTTGGACATTTAGCTCCCAACTGCAAGCATCCTTCTGCCACGACTCAGCGATGGCCATGACATCATATCTGACAATCTGTAATAGGGCAATAAGATCATCCACCTTATTTCTTGTACTCTGTGGGTAGCGATATAACACTCTGAGTACAGTATCACTACCCTTTGATTCTGATCCCTCATGCACTGATACTCACCCTGCTGGCTGCAGTGATGTCCTATCATCTGACAGTGTAATTGCATGCTATCTTTGCTTTTTTACCTTCCCTCCTATCCTGAGTGCCTCCACTCTGGTTTCTACAACCCACCCCCGCCAAATTAGTTTCATCCTCCCCTACCGCTCTAACAAACTGGTAGTATGCCCACAAGGAAATAAATCTCAGGGTTGTATACAGTGACAGCAATGTATTTTGATAATACATTTACTTTCAGCTTTGAACTTTGTAGTAGAGAGCCGGGTGTTGTCCTGGTCTGTGTCCTCACTGGCCGGTGCTGTGCTCTGGCAGCTCAGTGTGCTTGGTATACAGTGTCAGTGTTTTTACTGAAGTGTGTCCTTATTACACAATTGACCTTGTCCACCCTGGAGCTGAGAAGATTCACTGGCGACCAGAATGATTTGTTTTGGTCACCCTGCCGTATGACAGACAGCATTAAGCTGGAAAGAGTGCAGAGGAGAGTTCTGGGAAGCATTTCAGACAATTTTCCCTGGAATGTTAGAGAATGAGTGCTGATATTGCAGAGGTGTATAAATTCATGCGGGACCTGGGTTGGGTCAAAGAGAACAGTCTTTTTGCCAGTGTTGGGGAATCAAGAACTGGAGGGCATTGGTTTAAGATGAGATTTAATAAGGACCTGAAGGGCAACGTTTCCACACACAGGCTGGTCAGTAAATGGAATGAGCTGCTGTGGGGAGTGGTTGAGTGAGGTACATTAAAAAGGCACTTGGGCAGGTAGATGGAAGGAAATGGGACAAATAACCTTGCTCATAATGTGGTGGTGAGGGGGTTACAGACCACGAGCTCAGATGGGAACTTTGGTCAGCGTGGACCATTTGAGCTGAATGGCTCGTTTCTGTGCTGTGGGAATTTGACTGTAAACCCTGGTGACTTAATTCAATGACATTAAACTTTTCTAAATGACATTATTTCTTCATAGATTATAGACTCCAGTACCTGAAGTGAAGTTGACTGGGCTACAGTTACCTGCTTTTCATCTTCCACCCTTCTTCAACAATGGCTTTCAACTCTACTGGGACCTTTCTGTAACAGTGAGTTTTGACAGACTTCAACGTCTCTACTTTCTCTCCAAACTTCCTGTGAAAGCCTCCAGTGCAGGTCTTTGGGACCAAGTAATGTTTGCTTTTAGTCCCATTATTTTTTTCCCTAGTGATGATGATTGTTACACATTATGGCACAATGTTGAACTGTCACGATGAGATATCTGTGGGTTGTTTGCTGTGCCCCCACTGTGAACACTAATGCAAATTATTGGAGTTAATCTCTCTACTTTTTCCTTGTTAGTTTTAGATTTTGTCTCATCACTGGTGCCTGGAAAAATCCTGATCCTCTTGTCTGCCTCCTTTGACCACAGAATGTTCTTTGCTCTCTGTGATCCCTCTATCTAATCGGGAACAACGTCTGCTGAGTGTTACGAACACTCTCTCCTTAAACACCTGCCACTGCTCATTACTGACCTGTCCCTGAGCCTACTTACCCCATCTGCCCCAGACAACTCCACAGTCACGTCTCTGTAATTGTCTTTATTTAGGTTGAGGACTCTGGTTCTGACCTGGTGTTCACCCTCAATCTCTGGTCTGGAGTTCTCCCACATTGTCATCACTTCTTCAGGGATCCTTCACTACAAGATCTCTCTGTAATCCCACCTCATTACACAGATTACATCTGAAATAGCCCGTTCATGGGTAAAATACTGCTGTAAGAAACTGTCTCTGACCATTCCACATATTCCTCTTCCACTGTACCAGTTAGATTAGCTTAATCAATACACAGACTGAAGCAAATACACAGAAAATGCTGGAGGAACTCAGCAAACAGTCGACATTTCAGGCTGAGAACCTTCGTCGGGATTAGGAAGAAAGGGACAAAAACCAGAATAAGGTGGTGGGGGAGGGGGAGGAGGACAAGTGAGGGGTGGGGAATATGTGGTTTGTGGAGGGATGATGATGTGAGGAGCTGGATGACAGACAGAAAAGGCAAAGAGATGAAGAGAAAGAAATCTAGTAGGAGAGAATGTTGAACCATGGGATGAGACGGAGGAGGTGGAGAACCAGAGAGAGTTGATGGGCAGGTCATGAGGGTGCGTGAGGAGAGATGAAGGGGTTAAATGGCATCAGAATGGGGGAAAAGTAGTAGTTCGGTGGGGGTGGTGTGGAAACAGGGGGTAAGATTTTTTGAATTTGGAGAAATCAATGTTCATGCCATCGAGATTGGAGGCTACACTGTCAGAATATGAGGCGTTGCTCGTCCAACCTGTACTCGGCCTCACTGTAGTGGGAGAGGAGGCCGTGTACAGACATGTTAGTGATGTCCCTCCGCTGGTCAGGGTCGACCATGGATATTTCACCCCAGTGTTGAAGTCGATATGTAAGTCAGGGAAGTGTGATATGTAAAGCAAGCAGTTGCCCATGCAGGGGCCCCTGCTCTCCACACAGCTGATGAATCCAAAGCAACGGCAGAGACCGATGCAGTCAGGCACCAGCGGTGTTGCAGGATTGCCAGTCTGCATTGAACACAGGACCGACAGGGAATCCAGCTCCGGATTGTTCCTCAGGGTTTACTCCCGAAGTCTTCCCCATGAATGGGTCTAGCCACAGGCCAGTGGAGGTTTGAGATCAGAATTTTTCTTCTACTTGAGCTGCCAAGTATGGCAGAGGAGCCTCATCTGCCCATAGCGGTTCGTTATATGACGCCAGTAAACCCATTGTCACCTTCCCCTGTCACTGGAAACAGTTCATTGGGTGTAGTAGCTAAGCCATATGTAAAAGCCAGGAGCTGGACTTGATTGACAGAGGCAATTTGAGGTGCACACCATTGTCTGCATTTGATGGGAAGTGGGAGCTTGTCCCATTACTACCCCACCACTGGTTAAGACAGCTGTAAGTGACCGATATGTCGGCATGTGAATGGGAAGCTCAATTGGAATGGGTTGTCACCAGCAGATCGTGGTTGTAGCAGCTCACACAGCAAAGGGACTGGATACAGCACTACCCTAATCTGCCTCTGATTAAATCTCTCATGACAATCACAGTTCCATTCTCATCTCTCTTTGATATTTCTCCTCTTTGTGCTTTTATCCCATCGGGAGGAACACCTGAGGATCTTGAGACCACTCCTCCGCATGTCTTGTTTCCCTCCCCCTTTCACCATCACTGTACCTACATGTAAAGTGCCGATAAAAAGTATTCATGCTGTTTGAGTGAGTTTTTCAAGTAGAGATTGCCTTTGTGTTTAGCATATTTAAGCTTTAAGTTCCTCGGGGTCAGTATCACAAATGACCTGACTTGGTCCAACCAAGCAGAGTTCACTGCCAAGAAAGCCCACCAGCACCTTTACTTCCTGAGAAAACTAAAGAAATTTGGCCTGTCTCCTAAAACCCTCATGAATTTTTATAGATGCACCGTAGAAAGCATTCTTCCAGGGTGCATCACAACCTGGTATGGAAGTTGTCCTGTCCAAGACCAAAAGAAGCTGCAGAAGATTGTGAACACGGCGCAGCACATCACACAAACCAATCTTCCGTCCGTGGACTCACTTTACACCGCACGCTGTTGGAGCCGTGCTGCCAGGTTAATCAAGGACACGACCCACCCAGCCAACACACTTTTCGTCCCTCTTCCCTCCGGGAGAAGGTTCAGGAGCTTGAAGACTCGTACGGCCAGATTTGGGAACAGCCTCTTTCCAACTGTGATAAGACTGCTGAACGGATCCTGACCTGGATCTGGGCCGTACCCTCCAAATATCTGGACCTGCCTCTCGGTTTTTTTGCACTACCTTACTTCCCATTTTCTACTTTCTATTTATGTTTTATAATTTAAATTTTTAATATTTACAAATTTTAACTATTTTTAATTTTCAATATTTGTAATCCAGGGAGTGTGAAGTGCAGAAACAAATATCGCTGTGATGATTGTACATTCTAGTACCAGTTGTTTAGCGACAATAAAGTATAAAGTATATAAATATTGAGCCCACATTGAGCTAGCAGACCTTTCTACGGAAAGCGTCTCCGTCCGTAAGATGCCTGCTGTACCTTGTTGTGTTGAATAAAGAAGCTGCTTTCTATCTACCAGTGACTCTGTCTGTGGTGATTTCACCCACGATACAACATTTGGTGTCAGGAGTGGGATACTTCGTGATCTGTCGTGTGGCCAGCGATCCTAGCAGTTTAAATTGGTGAGTATTTTTCGAAAATAACACTCACACTTGGATCTGTTCGGTCGGTCGACACATGGGAACACGAGGTATGACGAAAGTGGAGAGCTGAACTGGTAGATATTAAAGTAGTGTGTGCGTGTGCATGTGTGTTTATATAAGTGAGGAACCTTTGCATGTTAACTTGGTTAACTTGGTGAGACTTGAACCACCAGTTGCGAAAGGTGGTAACCAACGGTACCGTTCGAGACGCTGGAGTGGAGGCGTGTATACTCGTTCGGGGACCTGCATTTTAGTGTATGCACTTGCAAGTGTGATGCGAGGGAATACAGCAGGCATCATGAGTTTGGGTACTTGAAATTGGCAGATTGTGGAATACATACTCTGCGTTTTTATATTTTGCGTAGTGTGGGAATTAGTATGCATATATGTCAGGGAGAGGTTTTATCCAGAGGGATCAACCAGAATGGCACCTATTGAAGTCAGGCAACATCAGGCTGAGAACTCTGATGATCCGAGCCAGCCCTTGACCTTGATTACGACTATTCATACGCCCTTCACCCCCGGGGAGAAACAGAGCATTTTGTCCAAGTTGCCCTCACTTAAAGTCGCCTGTGGGAATGCAGAGTTCTAGCGCAAACTCGAGGAAATGGTTGAAATTCACCAGATGCACCCTAAAGATGTACATGTGTTAGTGAAAGCCAAGTGCCGGAGGAATACGTGGGACAGGATGGCCCAGAGGGTGCAGGATGGTACATGGACAACTACCAGGAGTGCCAGTGATGAAGAAAGATATCGCTCTTTTACAGGGGAAGTGAGGCAGTGGCTGGGGGGAGGCGAGAGTAGCTGGGGAATGATAATGGCAGTGACCCAGAGGGCTGACGAGACAGCCATGGATTATGCAGAACGTAAACACCGAGTGTACGAGGAGTATTCAGGGTTGGATAACCCAGGGAGGGACGACCCAGTCTTCCTAAAAATGCTGAAGCAAGGCCTGAGCTCAGCCCACCAGGAAGTTTTAGATTTTGGCATAACGGTGGGGTTCAACTACTCTGAGATAGTTTCGTGGGCCAGTGAGATAGACCATAGAAAAGGCAAGAGAAATCGTAAAGTGGGTATAGTGGATGCAGCTGCTGTGATGTCTGGGAGGGCTTGTTTTGCTTGCCGGCAGCCAGGGCACCCAGCAAAGGACTGCCGGACCAAGTATAAGGCAGTGAAGGAGTTGATATGCTACAGCTGTGCCCTGTCGGGGCATGGCTGGAGACAGTGTCCAAAAGGGAGGGGGAAAACCCAGGCGACGGTCACGGCAGACACCCAGTCACTCACCCCATCAGCAACCGGTCTGACTGTCGATCAGATAAAAGAGCTAGTAACGGTGCCTCTTAGGACAGAAATAGATGTGGCAGCGGGCTGCCCTGCCAGCGCTGGTGACCCGCGGGTGTACACAACGGCATTGTTAAGGGGACGGCAATGCAATATGTTAATGGACACAGGGGCACGGTATCGATAACAAACTTACCCTTACCAACAACCGGACAGGCCAGTTATATCAGGGATGTAGGAGGGAAAACAGTAAAAGCAGAAAGAAGCGAATTGCAGGTAGTAGAAATCGGGAGAGTGCAGCTTCCAGTGTATTTCTGGGTATGTCCAAATAATGAGGGCATGATCCTTGGAATAGACATCCTAAGGGAAGCAGGAGCTTTTGTAGATTCGAGAAAGGGAGAAATAATGTGGACGAGTCAGGGGCAGTGAACGCGCACAACCAACAGAATACACGGCCTGGCTAGCATAGGCGCAGCTGCCCAGATCATTAGAGACTGGAGCCAGGATGGTGTCTATGGGTTACCTTGTCAACAGTTCCCAGCTGTGTGGGCTAGAGACAAGCAAGATTGTGGGCAGGTGAAGATAAACCCAGTTAAAATAGAGGAGGGTCTGTATAAACCCCCTAAGCAGGACCCTATACAAAATGACACACTGACTGCTGCTCAGGGTATAGCGAAGGAACAAAAACACCAGGGATACTCAGAGAGACTGAGGCCACTCCAGAATATAAAGTTTTCCCAGTTCCTCTGAGGGCAGACATTGCTGCGAATAAGGCAGCAGGGGGCAAGAGGCAACTGAAATTGCAAGTGTGCAGGAGGAAATGACAGAAGCTAGCTTAGTAAAATTATATGAAGAGGTAGAGGCAGAAGAGAAGGAAAAATAGAGATTAAAAGGAGCAAAGGAGGGATCAGATGGGTGCTGGACACATGGGGAGGAAATAGTCGCGATGGACCCACCCTGTATTAGACAGATACTACTAAAGTTTTATCATGGGGCGATGCATCAGGGAAGGCAGAGCATGATCACAACCCTCCAGCAGGACTGGTGGTGGCCAGGGATGGGTGGGGATGTTGAGAAATTCTGCCGCCGTTGTATCATTTGTGCCCAGCATAACCCTGGTAAGGGCAGAAAGCTACAGCTGGCAAATCAGCCTCAGCTGAGGTGACCCTGGGAAAACATCCAGATAGACTTCACAGGGCCCTGCTAAAAAGCACGGGGAAAAGCTACTGTCTGGTAATTATGGATCACTTCACTCGGTGGGTAGAGGCTTTCCCAACAAGTGACTGCACCGCCCGCACTGCTGCATGGATCCTAGTTCAGGAAATCCTCCCAAGCTGGGGAACCCCAGTTCAGGTGGATTCAGATCAGGGAGCACATTTCACGGGGAAAGTGATGAAGGAAATGTGCCAATTACTAGGGATTTGACAACGGTTCCACATACCCTACCACCCCCAGAGTTCAGAGATAGTAGAAAGGATGAACCGAGCAATCAAGAATGCGTTAGCCAAAGCTAAAGCTGAGACAGGAAAGACATGGGTTGATGTATTACCAGGAATCTTGATGAGATTGCACGCAACCCTGAACTGCATTTTGGGTCTCAGCCCCTACGAATTATTGATGGGGTGAGCAATGCGACTCCCTTATGGGGTAATTATGGGTTGCGGGGAGCCTGGGACATTCAGGGATAGAATGACCCAATACATGAAAGACCTTTGTAACCAACTTAAAGTATTAAAGGACCGAGCGAAACAACAACAGTGAATCGCTGATCAAAAAGAGCCAGAGGGAGAGGGGATAGTTTTTCCACAGCCTGGCGACCAGGTTATGGTGAGGGTGCTGCCAGAAAGGCCAGGGTTTGCCCCCAGGTGGATTGGACCACAGACGGTACTCTTAGGAAGACTCACAATGCGCTGGAGGAACGCAGCAGGTCAGTCAGCATCAGTTGAAAAGATTAGTCGACGTTTTGGGTCGAAACCCTTCGTCAGGACTGAAGGAAGAACTTTGGGGAGTGTTTGAAGAATGCTGGTAGTTGAACAAAACAGTAATTTGAAAGACAAAGGGGTGGGGGAGGGGAAACAGGGAGGCGATTGGCAGGAGAACAATGCGCAGTAGTAGAAGGAGGCGGAACTATGAGGGAGGTGATGTGAAATAAGGATAGAGGAACCAGAGTGGAAGTGAGCAATCTTGCACTCAAATCCTAAGGCAGACATTGTATCATTGTCCAGGCTCCATTTGATATGTTGATGTTAAATTGGAGAGGAGAAAATGGCGACGCGACGCGGTGCACAGCAGCCACTCCGTGATGAATATCTGTTATCTGTCAAGTAGGGTGCCGTGCACAATTCTGATTTGATGGAGGCAGACATGAGAACACGGAGGAACATCTGGTGAAACTTCTGAAATACCTGTTTCGCTGCCGCTGCTACTGTGTGATCTGAAATCTCCGGAGGGGCAGGACCCGAGTCCATGGCTTTGCTTGTTGCCCGGCGGCCGGGGCAGGGTCGAAGCGCTCGGCAGAGACAGTGCTTGGTGTCAGAGTGCTGGTTGGGAGCTCGAAGTTTTCGGACCGACTCAGAGTCAGCTGTGGTCGGGTGCTTCCAGAATGCTGCATCGGCAAGTTTGCGGCGCTGGAGGCTCATGGCAGGGAGAGTTTCTCCCTTCTACCATCTGCGTGAGATGTTGGGGCTATCGGGACTTTGAGACTTTTATTTTTACCATGCCCATGGTCTGCTCTTTCTCAAATTACGGTATTCTTTTGCACTGTTGTAACTATATGTTATAATTATGTGTTTTTGTCAGTTTTAGTCTTGGTCTGCCCTGTGTTTCGGTGATATCATACTGGAGGAACATTGTATCATTTCTCAATGCATGCATTTCTAAATGACAATAAACGAGGACTGAGTGTCCACATAATCTAATCTAATATCAAGCCATTAGGTAAGGCAAATAAATTTACTTCTGAATTAGACGAGATGGATTTGAGGTTTTGGGCAACCAATAAAGGATGTGAATGAAGAACCTTTTGATACAGCAAGAGGCAAGTCCAGGAATCTGATGTTTTAGGTTGTTGGAAGTAGATGTGATTTCAAATGGAAATAGCATTGGCCGTTGAAGGATATGGCCTGCAAGCTGTCTGGAGGGGGAATGGATTTCCCTCCAGAGTACTGACTTGGACTTGATGGGATAGGTGCCCTCTATTGGTGTGACTAACACACTACAATATGCGTGTGAAGGACTGGGTCGGCTGAATTCAGTATTCAAGTCCTTCATCTTCAGCAGCTGTCATCTGTTGTCTGGTGTTACACTATTTTCATTCGCATGATCTTATTCTGTTTCTCAAAGGTCCTTGAATGGCTTATTCTTCTCTCATCCTTTACATCTCTCATGTAGCAGGGAGGAAAATGTCTCGACCCCTGCAGTACAATATTAGGAACAGGCTAAGCACTAAGAAAATAAGCACATCTTTCCCTCTCCACCCCTCTCCGCCTTCCGCAGGGATCGATCCCTCCGAGACTCACTTATCCGCACGTGAATCCCCACGGATCTTCCACCCAGCACTTATCCCTGTAAGCATAAGTGCTACACCTGTCCCAACACCTCCTCTCTTGCCACTATTCAGGGCCCCAAACAGTCCTTCCAGGTGAGGCAACACTTCCCTTGTGAATCTGTTGGGGTCATCTATTGCATCCGGCGCTCCCGGTGCGGCCTGCTCTACATCAGTGAAACCCGACACAGATCGGGGGACCACTTCGTCGAGCACCTCCACTCCGTCCGCCACAACAGACAGGAGCTCCCGGTAGCCATCCACTTCAACTCTGCTTCCCATTCCCATTTAGATATGTCAATACATGGCCTCCTCTACTGCCATGATGAGGCTAAACTCAGGTTGGAGGAGCAACGCCTCATATACCGTCTTGGTAGTCTCCAGCCCCTTGGTATTAACATAAAATTCTCCAACTTCCGGTAATTCCCTCCCCCTCCCTTCCTCTATCCCTATTTCGCATCACCTCCCTCATAGTTCCACCTCCTTCTACTACTGCGCATTGTTCTCCTGCCAATCACCTCCCTGCTTCCCCTCCCCCTCCCCTTTGTATTTCAAATTACTGTTTTTTTCAACTACCAGCATTCTTGAAACCCTCCCCAAAGTTCTTCCTTCAGTCCTGACGAAGGGTTTCGACCTGAAACATCGACTAATCTTTTCAACTGATGCTGACTGACCTGCCGAGTTCCTCCAGCGCATTGTGAGTGTTCCTTTGACAACAGCATCTGCAGATTATTTTGTCTTTACGATTTGCTACTCCGCTGCAAAGTCTCTTCAAGGTATGCCTACCCTGAAGAAGTTTAAATCCTCTCTTCGAGTGATCTCTGCCTCTCTCCGACTCTTTGACCACATCCTGAACCAGACCCGCTACCACAGCCACGTCTCCTTCCTGGGAACATGTCTCTGCCGCCATCTGTTACCGCAGGGATTCCAGCTCCGGTTCCAGGCCTCCCAGCTCGGGCCCAGCGAGGATCCCAGGTACCTCCGTTTCATTGACCACGGCTCGTTCCGCTGCTCCCGCAGGATTCTCCGCGCCACGCTCACTGCCATGCGGAGATACCTACGGGCCCTGTCCCTCTCTGCCACCACTCCGGGACTCTCCACCGTCTGCCATGGACCTCTCCTACACTTCATTCTCCGCCGGATTCGCGCCTCAAACTGCCGTTTCTTCCCCTTCCTCGCATCCAAGAAGGACAACAAGCTCGCCTGCTGGAGCTCGAGATCTGTGGTCAGCAGTATTCTGCAGGGATCTGTGCTACGGCTTCTGTGTGATTTTGATCAGTTGCAGGTATGGGCAGAGAAATGTCAGATGGAGCTCAGCCTAAATAAATGGTTGGACAAATGCAAGGAGACAGTAATCAGTTTATGGCAAGATCTTGGGGCCCACGTCTATAGCTCCTTCAAAGTGGCTACACAGGTTGATCATGTGGTTGACAATGCTTATAGACTGCTTGTTTTATTATTTGAGGCCTTGAATTCAAATGTCACGAGGTAATTTAAAAAGACCCTGGTTATGCCGCATCTGAAGCATTACATACAGTTATGCCAGCCCCGATATAGGAATAATGTTGAGGTAGTGTAGAGGGTGCAGAAGAGGTTTATCAGGTTTCTGCCTGGTTTAGAGGACAGGCTATTATGAGAGGCTTGACAAAGTTGGGGTATTTTCTTTGGATCAGTGGAGGCTGAGGGCAGATCTGATAGAGGTTTGTAAGATTATGTGAAGCGCAGATCAAGCAGAGATGGAGTTTCTTTTTCCCAGGACAGAAATCTCCAGTAACAGAGGGCATGCATTGGAGGTGAGAGGGTGTAGATTCAGAGGAGATATGAGGGTTAAGTTTTTTGCTTAGAGGGTGGAGGATGCTCAAAATCTGCAGCCTGGGATAATGACATTGTGTGGGTCGGAGCGATCACTTCATGGAGATTTATTGATATAGTTTTCAGCTGGTTCCACACAACATTGGGGGTCAAACCGCCTTGTCCTGTACTGTAGTTCGAAGTTTCTTTCTATATTCCATGATCAGAAGGGACGGCATCTAGTGCCCAATGGTCTTTAGAAGGAAACTGGTGCAGTTTCTTTCTACTCTTATGATCTACTCCATGGCCTGTGGGTCTGCCGTCCGAGATCTTGTGTCAGGGTGTAGCAGTTTATAAGCAAAATTCTCAGACAATCAGCGAAATCCACTGACGCTGTTCGTGACTTTTGCCCTCTGCTTGCTTGATTCTACGAATTTATTTAATTTGAACGGGAAGACTAAGAAACTCTGGGAACGTTCGGCAGGCTACACCGAATCCCTGGAGAGACAAGGTTTATCAGTTGAAAAACGGCCATCAGAATGGCACAAAATAATTCTGTTAGTTCAGCATTATTGAATATAGAGGCCCCGGGATCAGATACGATCAACAGGTGTTTTCCGCAGACAGAATTCACATTACAAACGCGTGCAGGAATTGCTCTGACAGTAGTTCTGTTAAACAACAAACAACCTTGATTAGCATGAAGTAGAGATTCCAAGGCTCAGTGTTGTTGTAGATTTGAGCGGCCGGAGTGCAGGGCTTTATTATTAGATGTTTTTGGAAGGAGAGGGACGAAGTCCAGGTCAGTGCACGTCCAGTTACAAACTGTGCTGGTGGTGTGTGAGGTTTGGGAAGTGTGACAGGCTGGTGCTGTTTCGATTAGACAATAGACAATAGGTGCAGGAGTAGGCCCTTCAGCCCTTCGAGCCAGCACTACCATTCACTGTGATCATGGCTGATCATCAATCAGTATCCAGTTCCTGCCTTATCCCCATAACCTTTGATTCCGCTATCTTTAAGCGCTCTAACCATCTCTTTATTGAAAGCATTTCAGAGGCATGGCCTCCACTGCCTTCTGGGGCAGAGCATTCCACATATCCACAATGCTCTGGGTGGAAAAATTTTTCCTCAACTCCATTCTAAATGGCCTACCCCTTATTTTTAAACTGTGGCCTCTGGTTCAGGACTCGCCCATCAGCGGGAACATGCTTCCTGCCTCCAGCATGTTCAATACCTTAATAATCTTATATGTTTCAATCAGATTGTGTCAAAAATTGAAGAACATGCTGGAGACAATGAACTTGGAAACCAAAACTGACAATGCTGAAAACACACATCACTTTGCATTTAAAAAAAACAGCCGAGCTATCTGCTCCATATACAATAGTAACTTTACACAGATGGCGTCTGATCCACAGATGCTGCCTGACTTGCTGAGTTCCTCCAACAGTTTGTGTGTGTTTAAATTGGATTTCAAGCATCTCAAGATTTTCTCGTGTTTGTGATATCACTCTTCAAATCTTGCAGTGAAAGAAAAGTCATTGAGGATACAGTTGAAGATGTTTGAGCCCAAGGGACAGATGTGAGGAATTCCTTCAGAGAAGTCCTGTGCCTGGTGTGATTGACGCTAAGAAACACCATTATTGTCCATTGTGCGTGAGATGAGCGCCACCACTGGAGTGTCTTTCCTGTGCTTCCCGGTGAATATACTTTTGCCAAAGGTAAGCCGGTCAGGGAGAGATGGCATCACTGACTGTGAAATGATAATGAAAAGACATGGAATGAAGGTGAATTGTTAGGAGATGACGACGGTACCTCTGCCGGGCTGGATTCAGGAAGTTAACAGATCGACAGGTGGGTGAACAGGGGATGTAAATTTGTTTCACAAACACAATACTCCAGGTATGCCTAAACTAACCTATTGCATAATTGCTCAGTATCTCCCCATCGATCTGTTCTTAAATTCTATTCCCAGCTCCCTGCCGTCTGTGAACTTGGAGTGTCTAAATGTAGTTAACTTGGCCAGGTGACATGTGGATTGTGAGCAGCTGTTTCAAAACTCCGATCCCTTCACTGGCCCAAGAGTAAATGTCTGCCACAGAGAAGAGAAGAAACTCCCTTGGTCTGTTTCCAGTCAGTCAAAAGATTGTTAATCCATGTCAGCAAATTTCACCACAAAATTATATCCTTTAATTTTAGAATGGAAAGGAATATATGAAATTACTTACTCTGCACATACAATATATCTATTGTCACGTACCCCGTGACGGGTTAAAGAACCAGCAGAAATGGAAAACACTTTGGAATCCAGTATTGCAAATAACTAATGGTATATATTAGTTACTAAGTAATTCAGTAATATAAGTGCAGATAAATCAAACAGGTTAGCAGTGCTTATATATATATATATGTATAAGTAAATGTGGAAATATATGAAAAACAAGCTTCATCAAGTCTAGGGGTAAATAGATAGTCTTCCGATGAGAGTAAAGTTCACTTCAGTTCGTGGTATTGAGTTGAGTAGTGATGGAGCGAGAGAGAGGGAGAAGTCTGAGCCTTCAGGTGAGCTGACGCCGTCAATCTTCCTGTTGTCCTCGGAAATCCTTTAGAAGTCACCGACTGTGACCACAACAAACTCAGACCGTTCTTCTGTGGTGGAATTGTCAACCCAGCAAGGGTGGCACACGAATAACTCCCCACCGGTCACACCCTTTGTGCACTGCTAGAGCCACTGATCGATCCGCCTGATCAATCCTCCAAAACCCAGCTTTTCTGTGGGCACAACAAAGCTCATTCAGTGTCCAAAACCATGTGTCTGTAGGTCTAACAGCTGACCTTCTATTTATCTCACCACGCTGAATACCAACTGTCCATAGAGCAGCTCCTCCCTTCTCTCTCTGTAAGAACATGGATGCTGCTAGTGTCCTTGTAGAAACTATAAACAAACTGTGAGCAGTCCTTGTCTCTCTCTCTCTTTCTTTCTCTCTCTTTCTAACGAAGTGTCTTTGTTCCACAACTCACTTACTCACTTTCACTCTCTCTCTCTCTCTCTCTCTATCTCTCTCTCTCTCTCTCTCTCTCTCTCTCTCTGACGCAGGCAAAATTTTACTTTAACTGAAAATTATAAAGTTTGAAACATGTATAATCAACAGATAATAGAGCAAAAACGTGTAGAATTGCTAACTTAACATCTAGATAAACTATCAGCTATAATGTTGTCAGTACCTTTCACATGTTTCATTGTCAGGTCATATTCTTGCAATATCAGAGTCCAATTTACTAACCTTCTATTCCTATCCTTCATCTTAGTTCGAAACACCAACGGATTGTGATCCGTGTAAACCACAAGTGGTCTCTGGGCAGGACAAATATAGTCTTCAAAATGCCAGAATAAGTGCTAGCAATTCCTTTTCAACAGTGGAATAATTTTCCTAATGCACATTAAATTTCTTTGAGGAATAAGCTACTGGGTGTTCAATGTCATCCACACCTTTCTGTAACAATACTGCCCCAGCAGCTTCGTCACTAGTGTCTGTTGCTATAGAGAATGGTTTTGAAAAATCAGGTGCTTTGAGCAGAGGATGATAACACAGGATGGCTTTCAGATGTTCAAATTCCTCTTGGCAAGGATCATTCCATACAAATCTTTCACTCTTCCCGTCAAAATGATTTGAGACCCAACAGCACTTCCTCCTTATTATCAACACGCTGGAGAATATCACCATACAGCCTTTCTCATCATGCTTTCCTCCTTGTCCTTTTCCTTAGTGATCACCAGTAATCATTTTCTACCTCGCATGCTAACTCTGTCTCGGGGCATAAACTACCACGTTTGTCTGCGGGTGGTCCTGTCCTCTCTCCACTATACTGTTGTTTACTGTGTATGCATAAGATGCATTGGGATTCTCATTGATCCTCCTGAATGAGGACATTTCCTGGTAAATCTTCACTCTCCTGATTCGCTGTGTGACTTGTTTCTTGCTTCCTGTATGTTCCTCCAAGACCCTGTCTAATTTCATCTTCCTCGTCCTTACATATGACTCCTCTTACAATATTTCTCATCACCCTAAGTTCCTGACCATCCCTGTCCTTCTCTACCCTCCTCATAGGAACAAGGAAGTACTAAATTCTGACCGTCTGGGCTGTATGTGACTCTCACAGTATCATACATCAGCAAACATCAGCTCCATCCAGTAACAACCAGTAATATCAGCTCCCAGACAACTCTCTATGACACCTGCCCAATTCTTCCACAAATTTATAATCATCGACTTGCAGGTCCAAATATATTCTTATCAATAATCATCTGAAACCCTCCAGAATTAAGATCCATAGATCTTTCCCAATTAAACTCCAATCGTCTTGCTAGGTTAATTTCCCAATACCATACCAAGTGTGTCTCCATCCCTGGTGGACCGTCGACATACTGTTTCTGGAAACATCCCTGAACACACCACACAAATAACGCCCCATCCGCTCAATGCTACTTACTGACCGGTAGGTCTGGATCCCAGCACCTCCTCCACATGCCTCATGATAAAAATTGTCAGGGTGGCTACAGCAAGCTTCCCTGTGAGAATATTACTTCCCCTTCACTGTAACCAATCCCTGTTACACCAGTCCCACTTATCCAGGAAGACAGCCCAATGATCTGTGTTCCTGATGCCCTCCCTCCTGCACCAAATTGTTAGCCAGAAATTTAAGTGTACCAACTTACCATATCTTACCTTGCAAGCATGTGACACCTGGAATAATCCTGAAATCACCAGCCAAGAGTTACTATTTCCTAACTTTATGCCCTACTCCTTAAATTCTTTTTTTGCAGGACCTTTTCTCTCTGTTGTTAGTTCTAATAAGGAACATGACCTCTGGCTGTTCATCCTGCCCTTTCAAAATGGTCCTTACCTTCTTAGAGACATACTTGGCCATGGCATGATTGGGGTAACGCATCATCCTGCAATCTCACTCATGTACACACATACTCCTGTCTGTGCCCCAGTTATAGTGTTCACTGCATGTGATTCATATCTTTCCATCCCCGTGTACTTTTGTGCTTCCTGTTTCTAATGAACATTGTTTGAAAATTTATTCATTGTATTCTTCTCTGGTTCAGCTCAGGCAATTTACTTATGCATTCGCAAACAAAGGAGACTGGACATGTGTTGAAACCACAGAATTTGTTAGAACTCGTACGATTTTGATAGAGAACAAAAAGAAAACTGATGTCTGCAGTATCGCTATACATAATTCGAAACAATACTTATCCACGAAACAAGCCGATCTCTGTGAAAGAGTGGAACCACAGCAGATCCGGCAATGTCACACAGCCGGTTCCCTTGCTTCTTTCCTTCCTTCCTCCCTTCCTCCCTCTCCCTCTCCCTCATGATGTCTCTGTCGCTTTACTATCTCGCTCCCTCTCTCATTCTATTCTCTCTGTCTCTCCCACACGCCCACTCCCTCGCGCTCACTCTCGCGACATCTTTCTTGTGTCCTCTCCCTCGCGCGCTCTCCCTCACGTGCTCTCCTTTGCGCCCTCTGCCTCCCGCCAACTCCCTCGTGTGCTCTCCCCCTCGCGATGTTTCCTTCTGTCACTCTCCCTCGAGCTCAATATCGCCTGCACGCTCTCCCCCAGGCCCTCTCCATCACGCTCACTCTAACGTCATCTCCATGGCACCCTCTCCGTCGCGCCCTCTCCCTCACGTGCTCTCCCGCGCGCCCTTTCCTCGCGATGTCTCACTCGCTCTCTCCTTCGCGCCCTCAGCCCTCGCGCTCACTTTCTCTGTCTCTCCATCTCTCACAGAGAGACAAGTGAACGGATCGGTTCTCTGTCTTCAATTGTAAAACAGGAGCATTCTCCTACAGGAAGATAGTTCAAGTTGGCAGTGAGAGGGAGAACCTACAGGTAGAGATGGAGGAGAAAAGGAAGGTGAAGGAAAGGACGGGTTTTGACGGGAGCAGGAGTGGTTGATCGAGACGAAAGTAAACTCCAAGATCAGGCAGTTTTGTCAGAACCGGGAAGCAGGGAAAACAGGTTCTCCTCAAGCTCCAATTTAACAGGGCGAGAGGTGAGGCACAAAAGGGATTTCTCTGGGATGGTGAGGTCAGTGATGCCGTCGGGCTCAGCTGTAAACTGTTGTTTTGTAACTCTAAAGCAACACACACAAAATGGAAAAGATTAAACAGTTAACAGGATTCTGATGAACTGTCTCGGCAGGAAAAATCGACAACTTACTCTTTTCCATAAATGCTGCCTGGCCTGCTGAGTTCCTTCAGCATCTTGTGTGAGGAAAATAGTAAACAGTCGACGTTTCCAGTCGAGACCTTTCATCAGGATGTGATTTTGTGTGAGTTGTTTTGTATTTTGAGCGAATGCAGATTTTCTCGTGTTTGTTTTGTAACTCTGTTCATCACATTGTTTCCATTTACCCACAAGTGGGGGATAGAATTGGGAGCATGACGGCAGCTGAATTGTAAAACTTTGCAGCGCTTATTTCTAACGTTTCATGAGTTTCAAAATCAGATTCAGTGGGTATTTCACCGCATTCTTCAGTTCCTCTCGGAATTTGCTCTGAGTCACGGAGTAAATACACGTGTTGGTGCAGGAACTGAGAACCTGCAGCATTGTCGATGTGTGGTCTGTGATGTAACGGGGATCCGTGACAGAATAAACAAAACTCATTGAAATCCGTTGATAGATAGAAAATACCACCTGTGTTCCCCACAACAATATGAAACTACCGGTTATGCTGAAGAGCAAAACGATGGATTTGCGTCGGTTCTCCATCTCCCGGTCCTTGTCATTCTCTCCACTCTTTTGTCCCCGGAGCCCCCTGCGGGCTCGACCGGCCGCTAGAATCCGCCGGACAGTCAGAATATTGAACAGCAACATCAGAAAGAGTGGGACACAAGGGGTTAAAATGCGGTGAAACACCTCAAATGCCGACCATGAGGGAGAGTTTGTGAAGCTCGGTGTCAGAACACAATCCCAGGGAACACCGTCAATTATTTCTCCAGACTCGTACACAAAGCCCCAGGGGACAGTCTCCAAACAGGCCAACACACTCACTGTCCCGATAACCACAGCCGCCGTTCTCTCGGTGCAATATTTTGTTTTCAGCTTCTCACAGCAAATAGCCACAAATCGATCGACGGTGAAAGCGACAGTCAGCCAGACTGAGGCCGCAGTGCTCGCAAAAATCAACCATTCACCATGTCTGCACACAGGAGTGATGGACAGGAATGATCGGGGAAAATAAATCGCAGCAGTCCACTTCATCAGCGGATCGGAGATAACGACCAGGAGATCGGCCGCTGCCATTCCCACCAGGTAGCGAGTGACACATTTGGAGAGACCGCATTTTCCCCGGGACAGGATCACAATCGCCACCAAGTTCGCTGGAAGAGAGACAGGGAACAGCAAGTTGAGAAAACACTGAGCAGAAGCGGATGCTGCAGTTTGTGGGGATCCTGTAATATTTCCACTTTACTGTTACATTTAGCGGTGGGAAGGTCGAGAGAGGGCGCAGAGCGGCGGGACAGAGAATGACTTTACACAGTAAAATAAATTCAATATGATCTGAATACGGATTTCTTACTGATGATCGAATCTGAAGTGGCAGCGGAAAACTAAAACTGGGCAACTACCTCCTCAGAGTCAATACTGAATGGAACATTTTCTACCGCGCGTCTCGTCTGGATGAAATGAATAAATCCGGACGCTGATGGCGGGATTCTTCCATCAGACAATCATCAACTTCCATGGCGATCCCTGTCAGCGACAGAACGGCCGAAGGACGGAACAAAAAAGGAAATGCTGGAAGCACTGATACAGGTAAAACAGAACATGTGGAAAAACAGTTAACGTATCTCTCCTCAGAACTGTTCTCAGAGAGACCCCTGACACGAGTATTAATTGGTTTCTCTTTCCATACAAGCTGCTTGGGGCTTAGTGTTTCCAGCATTCCCCGAGTTAGTTTCCTGTTCCAACATTTACCACCTCACTGACTTTACAACAGAACATTGACTGATTCCAACCGATACAGCGAGTTCTGGCAAATCCTCACAGACAGACATGACGCCTCCCGTTGATTCCATCACAGGGAAGCAGGGGAGAGGAATTCAACGTCCAGCCGCAAACTCAGTGCCGTAGTCAGATATCTGTCTGATAGAGATATGATGGAAAACGTTTCACTCTGAAGCACTAGGTCGGCTGTGTTAATTGACTCTGCAATGAGTTCAGTCTGTTGCCCATCAGCTGTTCACATTCAGTCATACCGCAGATATCTATTTAAAATCGACAACAGATTCGATCTACAACACGAAAGTCCGCACATTTGCTAAATTGTTACTACCAATCATTTGTTTGAGTGTTGCTCCTAACTCAGAAATCCGCTCACATGCAAATGTAGACAATCAATTAGTATAATCTCCGCGGGCTCTATAAACAGAATATTTGCAAATGCAGTACAGCTGCTGCAAGACCAAACGCACAGAGACGGAACATCCCATTACTGATCACAAACCGCTGGAAGAATACTGTCTGACAAGCTCAGTTCCACCGATGTTGGCGGATTCGCTAAATTCCTGCAGCGGTTTGTTTCCAGATCGAAATTCCAGCATCTTTCGTCCCGGTGTTTCCACTCTATTCCTGAAAAGCGGAATACCGGGACTGGAATGTGAGAGTTTAAACCGGCGGCAGAATCAATCACAACATTGGAATTAAACTTCAACATCCGCCCACGGCAGCTGACACTGCGGCTTACCGGGAATTCCGAAGGCTGAAATAAAAGGATAGTAAACGTCTTCTATCCTCCAGATGACTGGATACACCATTTCAGTGAGAATCTGTGATTTCTGTTGCTCCTGTGTTCACAGCTCCGGCAGACAGCTGATGCATTCAAAGCAGCCCTGATTTATACAGAGGGTCTGTCTCCCGAGATACGGTTATACACCTCACTGACTTGCTCAGTTACAGTTGCTTGAACAAACACTTCCATTCAATACCTTTGTCTCTATTGTAAATATTCGGGCGATTGGAGACAAATACATGAAAATTCTTTGGCTTTGCCTCAGCGGAGTCTCTAGTGAAAATAGGCCGGTTGATTTAATTACAAAGACGAAGCTTTGTCACGGAGCAGCGACATTTACATATTTCGTCTTTTTGTTGGCTAATTACTGATTTCTGAACGGACACCAGCGACACAGACCGATCTCTACTTCCGTCCCTACAGTTTCCCATTTTGTAAATGTTCTTTAGTACTTCAGCTTCTTCCTGATCTCTCTCTCTCTCAGCCCCCCCCCACACACACACCACACACACACACACACACACACACACAGACAGACACACACACACACAGACACACACACACAGACAGACACACACACACACACACAGACAGACACACACACACACACACACACACACACTTGTAAAATTGTATTTCTATGTTATATCAAATGTCCTCTTGTACACACTGGACAGGTATATGGAGGAATTTAAGGTGGGGAGTTGAATGGAAGGCAGGGTTTGAGGATCGGCACAACATTGTGGGCCGAAGGGCCTGTACTGTACTATTCTATGCTCTATGCTTACTATAAATTGCACATTTAGACGGAGACATAATGTAGAGATGTTTACTCCTCGTGTATATGAAGGATGTAAGTTATAAAGTCAATTCAATTCAAAACCCACAACCACAGATTCGAACAAAGATACAATAGTGAGGATTAGGATGGAAATGGTCAAATGAGCACATTGCTAACATACAATCAAGAGAAAATACGCAGATGTTGGAAATCCAAGTCAACGCAAGAAATTCTGCTGAGTTCCTCCAAAATTTTGTGTGTGATATTGCTGAAGTCCCAGTCTTTAATGGGTATCTCGAATCTGTCAAATGTCAAAAGAAATTCAGAAGAAATATTTAAATCTACAAAGGAATGGGCAAACTGGTTAAATAAAAAAAGAAGAGTACTCGAAACAGGGAGATGAATAGATGCAGGATGACTGAAAGTGAAGGAGAAAAAAGGCAATCGTGAGATAACATGTTAGCTGAGAGAGAGAGAGACAGAGAGAGAAAGACAGAGAGAGAGAGGGAGAGAGAGACAGAGAGAGGGAGAGAGAGAGACAGAGAGAGAGGGAGAGAGAGACAGAGAGAGAGGGAGAGAGAGACAGAGAGGGAGGGAGAGAGAGACAGAGAGAGGGAGGCAGAGAGAGAGAGAGGCAGAGAGAGAAAGAGAGGGAGAGACAGGGAGAGAGAGAGGGAGAGAGAGAGGCAGAGAGAGAGATAGTGAGAAAGAGAGAGAGACAGAGGGAGAGTGAGATAGAGAGACAGAGAGAGAGGGAGAGAGTCAGAGAGAGGGAGAGAGAGAGACAGAGGGAGGGAGAGATAGAGACAGAGAGAGGGAGAGAGAGACAGAGAGGGAGTGAGACAGAGAGAGAGAGAGCGAGAGAGAGACAGAGAGGGAGAGGGAGAGAGACAGAGAGGGAGACAAAGAGGGAGAGAGAGACAGAAAGAGAAAGAGAGTCAGAGAGAGAGAGAGACAGAGGGAGAGAGAGACAGAGACAGACAGAGATAGAGAGGGAGAGAGAGATAGTGAGAAAGAGAGAGAGACAGAGAGAGAGAGACAGAAAGAGTCAGAGAAAGGGAGAGAGAGACAAAGAGAGGGAGAGAGACAGGGAGAGGGAGAGAGAGGGAGAGAGAGAGAGGGAGAGACAGACAATTAGGCAGATGTTTCTCCTGTATCTGCCAGTCTCTGCTACAGAGTGAGGGTGTAGGAGTCAATCTCTGCTGGTCAGTTTCGGGTGCCTTGTGTAAATGTCTGCTTGATTCTCCAGCGGTCAGTCTCTGGTACGGTGTGAGAGTGTGTGGTTCATTCTGTACCTGTCAGTCTCTGGTACAGTGTGAGATTGTGGGGTTGATTCTGTACCTGTCAGTCTCTGGTACAGTGTGAGATTTGCGGTTAACACTGCATCTTTCAATCTCTCATCTAGTGTAACATTACAACATTTCTTTCAGATTTATTCTTGCAGTTGAATTTTTTGATTAAGTCTATTTTTCATTTTAATCAATACCACAGGGATGATGCCACTGGCTACATTGAACTAATATTCAGGTACTTTGCAGCAGAGCATCTGGAGCAACAAGACCAGACCATTGATTCAAACACTATTCTGTGATAAATATATAACTTTCCTCGAGTCTCGGTGTGGGATGGTTTGAGTGGTGTGTACTCTGTCGTGACATTTGGGCTGATGGAATTGAGAATGATTTTGACTGTAGATTTGTAACCCGTGTGTGCACAGTGATCAATAATGAGACCTCTGTTTGATCAGATTAAAACACACATGGGTGATCAGATCGCTGATGACATGAATATTGGTGCAGTTGTGGGTGGTGAGGAAGGTTGTCAAACGGACAGAACTGGATGTAGGTCAGTTGGAATCATGGATGGAGAAACGGGGGACAGAGTTTAATCTGGACAAGTGCGACGAGTTTACATTCCAATGTTGGAGGAACGTACACAGTAAATGACAGCACCCTTGGGAGCAGTGATATATCTTGATGTCTCTGTCCATATCATCCTGCAAGTGGTATTGAAAGCGAATGGAGATGTGTGGTAACCTTGTCTTCATCAGTCATGGTGTTGTGTACAAACCATAGGATGACATGTTACAGCTGTACAAACCCTTGGTTATGTCACGTTTCGAGCCGTGGGTGCAGTTCTGTTTGCTACATCACAGAAAGGACATGGGGACTGTGGAAAGGGTGCAGAAGAGATTTCCCAATGTGCTGTCTGGATTAGTATAGGGAAAGTTGGATAACACTTGGATTGTTTTATTTTATTTTATTTATAAACACAGAGCAAAATAAACCCTTCGAGCCACACTGCCCAACAAACCCTGGCAACCCAATTTAACCCTAATCTATTCACAAGATAGTTTACAATCACGAGTTAACCTTCCCGCTACATTGTTGGACTGTGGGAGTGGGAAGAAACAGGAGGATCTGAATAAAACTGACGCAATCCACAGGAAGAACATACAGAGACTCTTTAAAGAAGGTGCAGGGGCTGAATTCTGACTCTGATGCCCCGAGCTGTAACAGCGTCGTGCAAATTCCTACATGGTCATGGCACCCCAGAGTGCAGTCTCACCTGACACCAGTGTCAGCAGAGGTATCGTGGGCCGAATGAGCTTTTCCTAATCCTGTTTGCAGCTATAAGTAGTAGAGAGAACATGACATTTTATTGATGGGGAACAGAATACAAATGTTGGGAGCTTATGCTTCCCTTATAGAAACATTGAAACATAGACAACCTACAGCACAATACAGGACCTTCGGTGCACAATTCTGTGCCACACATGTACTTTAGAAATTACTTAGCATTACCCAAGCCCTCTAGTTTTCTGAGCTCCCTGAACCTATCCGAAAGTCTCTTAAAAGACATTATTGTAACCTCCCCCAACACCGTCACCGGCAGCCCATTCCATGCACTCACCACTCTCTGCGTAAAAAAAACATACCCCTGACATCTCCTCTGTACCTACTTCCAGGCACCTTAAAACTGTGCCCTCTCATGCTAGCCATTTCAGCCCTGGCAAACAGCCTCTGACTATTCACATGATCAATGTCTCTCATCATCTTATACACCATATATAGGGTGGGGGAGCCCATTTATACATTATTCAGGGAAGAATCTCAATGTGTTGGAATCAGTTCAAGGAATGTTCACTGGACCAATACTGGCAGTGAACTGGTTGTCTGATGAGGAAAGTCTGGGCTTGTGTTTTCTGTTCGTACTGTCTCCATGTGCTTATATGACCAGAAGATACAGGAGCAGAAGTAGGCCATTGAGTCTGCTCTGCCATTCAATCATGGGCTGATCCAATTCTTCCAGTCATCCCCACTCCCCTGCCTTCTCCTCAAACCCTTTTATGCCCTAGTTAATCAAGAACCTATCTATCTCTGCTTTAAATGCACCCAAAGACTTGGCCTCCACAGCCGCTCGTGGCACCAGATTCCGCAGCTTTACCACCCTCTGACTAAAGTAATTTCTCCGCATCTCCAGTCTTAATGGACAATCCTGAAGTCATGCCTCTTGTCCTGGACCCCACCTACCATGGGAAATAAGTTTTCCATATCTAATCTGTTCAGGCCTTTTAACATTCAGAATGTTTCTATGAGATCCCCATTCATTCTCCTGAACTCCAAGGAATACAGCCCAAGAGCTGCCAGATGTTCCTCATATGGTAAACCTTTCATTCCTGGAATCATACTCGTGAATATTTTCTGAACCCTCTCCAATGTCAGTATATTCTTTCTAAAATAAGGAGCCCAGAACTGCGCACAAGACTCTAAGTGTGGACTAACGAGTGCCTTATAGAGCATCAACATCACACCCCTGCTCTAATATTCTATACATCTAGAAATGAATGCAAAAATTGCATTTGCCTTCTTCACCACTAACTGAACCTGGAGGTTAACCTTTTGGGTATCATGCACAACGCATCGCAAGTCTCTTTGCATCTCTGCATTTTGAATCATCTCCCCATCTAAATAATAGTGTAACGTTCCGTTATATTGGCTCGTGAATGTCTAGGGGAAATCCCGCCCAGCACCTGCTTCAACAGTCCCTTCAGGGTCAATCGTCGCCCGAATCAATCACAAACATCAATCATCAGCCAGCACACCCAGTAAATTTTAACACATACACTTTATAGATATTACTAATTCTAGGGCATTAATATACATTTGATACAGAGAGGAAAGTAATGGGGAAAAAAAAGGCGCCAACACTTATCAAAGTCCAAGTTCTTCGCGCGCTACCGTTGAAGCTCAAATTCGACGTCAGACGACCACCCTAATTCCGCCGACCCACGGCTCGGGACCACCCGAAGTGATCGACCGGAGCCTCTCCGCACGTCCGCCGTCCTCCTCGTCTCTCCTCCCGACTCCCCGCCAAAACTCAGTCCACAGTCATATCATACAGCATGGCATCCGAAAACAAAACGATACATAACCACCCATTGGCTAATAGCACCCTCTTATCACCCTCTAAACCACAATAAGCTGCTAGCGCAAACTCTCTGCAGCGTTAAAACACAACAAAGCCGCATTCCACAGATTAACATAACAAAATCGCCATTTTAAATGTAACAAAAGAAAGACCCCGTACACTCTCCCCCCACCTCAAAAAGTCATGCCCTCATGACGTTAACAGAATTCACTAGTACTCCTTGTAAAACACAAAACCCAACCCAGATGCATAATGCAGTGACATAACTTTGCAGGGCAGTAGAGATCACACCCTGCTCTCCCGGCGCTATATAAGTGAGTCTTTCCGGGGGATGCCTACTCCTCTGAGACCTCAGGACTTCCTCTGCTGTCTCTCCCTGTTCAGACACCCCAGTTGACCCCTCGAGCCTATCTGACGGACCTTTCCCTTCACCGGGATCCCTCTGCCCCGGTGAGCCCTCTGGCTCGGGTTCTGCCTCCACCCTCTCCTCCCCCAATGCCGTCTGTAATACAGGCGGCTCTGCAACACCCTCCCTCGGTTCCCCTGACTCAGTGATGGAAGGGCCAAGAGTCTCTTCTTCTGGCACCGGGGAATCAGCGAACGGAAGCAGGTACCACATGTCCGACTCATCATCTTCCGATGACGTATCCCTTCTCGAGGTGGGGACCGGCCCCGTTTTCTTCGCAGCGGGCTCTTCCCGCGCCCCGCGCCCTCGCAGAGTCCTCGTACTAGGGGTAAACTCCCATTCGGGCTCTGGGTCCATCTTCACCTCTCGACCCAGAGGCAACAGATGGTTCCGATGGAGTACCTTGACAGGCCCCTGCCCGCCCTCAGGTCTCACCTGGTAAACTGGGAGATTCGGCATCTGACTCTCCACCACATATGGGGTGGCTGCCCAACGGTCCGCCAACTTGTGCTTACCCTGTAGTCCTAAATTCCGGATAAGGACTCGGTCTCCCGGCAATAGCTCGACGAACTTTACCTTCTGATCATACCTCCTTTTATTCCGCTGGTTCTGCTTGGTGGCTGCCGCCTCAGCCAACTCGTACGCCCTTTTCAACTCTCTCCTCATATCGGACACGTACTTCAGACATGGCTTCGAAGGTATTTCCCCCGCTTCAGTCCCAAAACACAGATCAATGGGCAACCTCGCTTCCCGTCCGAACATCAGATAGTAGGGCGAGTACCCCGTAGCATCATTGCGAGTACAATTGTAACAATGAACCAAATGGGCGATGTGCTGACTCCACTTACTCTTCCGTCCAATCTCCAAGGTGCCGAGCATGTCCAGCAGGGTCCGGTTAAAACTCTCGGGTTGAGGATCACCCTGCGGGTGATAGGGGGTGGTTCTGGACTTTTCAACCCCAAGCATATCCAGCAATTCATGGATAAGCCTGCTCTCGAAGTCCCGTCCCTGATCACTGTGGATCCGCCGGGGAAGGCTATAATGAACAAAGTACTTCTCCCACAACACCTTCGCCACCGTAATCGCTTTCTGATCCTTAGTAGGAAAAGCCTGCGCATATCTAGTGTAGTGATCCGTGAGGACCAAAACATTCGCGGTATTGCTGGTGTCCGGCTCAATAGACAGGAAATCCATACACACCAGGTCCATGGGTCCTGCACTCTGCAAGTGGGATAACGGAACCGCCTGCGCAGGCAAGGTCTTCCTCCTGACGCAACGGCTACAGGTCTTACAGTATTCTTCCACCTCCCCCCTCATCCGGGGCCAGTAAAACCGGTCCTTGACTAATCCATAGGTCTTCTCTACCCCCAAGTGCCCGGAATCATCATGTAGAGCCTGAAGCACAACCTTTCGATACTTCTCAGGCATGACCAGCTGCCAGCGCCGGGGGTGGTCCGGAGGCGACGTGACTCGGTACAGGACGTGGTTCTTCAGCTTCAACCGGGGCCACTCCTTCAGTAGTAGAGGAACAGAGGCATGTTTCGCCTTCTCCACATGCCCCATATTACCCTGGCTAACCGCGTACCAGATAGTGCCAAGGCTTGGGTCATCACGCTGAGCCGCCTTTACTTCCTGGGGACTCAACTCCGGCAGCTGCCTGTTCCTCAGAGCAGTCACATTACAGTAAACAGTGGGTAACGCGTCATCGTCAGCCCCCAGTTGATCTACTGCCCGATCCGTTCCCATCTGTGCTCCTACTTCCCCGTCGCTCCCAACTTGACACATGGCCTTTACTCCCTGGGCAGGGACACTCTTCCACTCCTCGGCCGTGCCCGACTCGTCGTGCGCCCGACGAGACAGGGCATCTGCATCGATGTTCCGACTCCCCGGCCGGTACTTCAGGCTGAACTCATAGGCAGACAAGGCTGCTAACCACCGGTGCCCAGTAGCGTCCAGCCTCGCCGAGGTCAGGATATAAGTGAGGGGGTTGTTATCAGTTCTCACCTCAAACTGGGCCCCGTATAGGTAGTCACTCAACTTGTCCACCACCGCCCATTTCAACGCCAAGAACTCCAGCTTGTGTAGTTTCTCTCAGATGGCGACAAGCTCCGACTGACAAACGCCACTGGCCTCAATCCGTTTCCCTGTTCCTGGTACAGAACAGCCCCCAGACCGTCGTGACTGGCATCAGTGTGTAGAACATACGGCTTCCGGGGATCAGCAAAAGCCAACACTGGGGCCTGTGTCAGCGCCCTTTTTAGAGATTGGAACGCCTCCTCACATTGAGCATCCCACCTCACTCCAAAAGGCTCCCCCGGGTTCAAGTATCCTCCTACCTCCGACCCTCGGTCTCCCTTCCTCCTCCTCCCCACAGGTGGATAGCCACACAGCAGCTGGTTCAATGGATGACTCATTTTCGCATATCCTTTCACGAACCGCCGGTAATATCCGCAAAACCCCGAAAACGAGCGTAAGGTGCTCACCTTCTGAGGTCTCGGCCAGGTGGTGACTGCGGCTATCTTACCCGGATCGGTGGCCACTCCATTTCGCGAGATTATGTGTCCGACATAGCTGACCGACGTCTTACAGAACTGGCATTTATCCAGGGAAAGTTTTAACCCTTCCTCTTTCAGCCGACTCAGCACCTTCAGCAGCCGCTCCTCATGTCCCTCCAACGTAGATCCAAACACTATCAGGTCGTCCAGGTACACCAATACCTCCAGCAGGTTCATGTCCGCCACTGTCCGCTCCATGAGCCGCTGAAAGGTGGCTGGGGCCCCCGAGATACCTTGGGGCATTCGTTCGAACTGGAAAAACCCCAGGGGACAGATAAAGGCTGTCTTCTCCTTATCAGTCTCGCTCATCGGAATCTGGTAATACCCACTCCGCAAATCCAATACACTGAACCACTGTGCACCACTCAGACAGGCCAATGCATCTTCCACCCTCGGGACCGTATATTGGTAGGGAACAATGCGGCGGTTCAGGGTCCCATGGTCCACGCACATGCGTACCTTCCCATTTTTCTTCCTTGCCACCACTATGGGGGACGCATATGGGCTTCGGGACTCCGCAATAATTCCTGCATCTTTCAACTGCCGCAAGTGCTGCCGCACATCCTTCACATCTGCTGGGGCCAACCGCCGCGACCTCTCCCTAAACGGGGTGTCATTTGTTACCCGAATGGTGTGCCGAGTGCTCTTGGAAAACCCTACATCAAACTCCCCCTGAGAAAACACATCCCCTAACTTCAGCATCTTCTCCACCAGCCTGCTTTTACACGCCAGCGGTACAGAGGAGTTTTCAAAATTAAAGGCCTCCTCGGTCAGCCGCCCCCGGTTTCCCAATAGTTCTCTTCCAGTGGGCTTCACGGGGGCGCTGGACATCACCGTCACCGGGAACAAGTGCGCGAGGGGCATCCCGCGCTTAAAGGTGATCTCCCTCTCCGTTATGTTCCGTATCATCACCCCCATCCGTCGTGCCTGTACAGCTGAGGGCCTCTGCAATTCAGGTCTCACCAGCGCCCCAGCCGGGAACCGGGACTCCCTTTCCAGGTCGTCGGGGGCGTCTACTAGCAGGGCCTCTCCCGGCGGCAATCCGGGGAATCTGGGGGTTCCCATCACTAATGCCGCCTCCCCTGGCTGTATCACCTTAGGCCTCGCCTGAGTGCACCACACCGTCCCTCGTTTGCACTCCGGGTCCAGCCCCTGGGGGTCACTCACTCCTTCGTACACTGCTCGGAACACGGGGTGTATCGAGAGGGTCTCCAAAAAGTTCTCCCCCACCTTCTTCTTACAGGCTCCCAAGAGCCGTCGCACCAGAGGGGAGTTAGTCCCCACCAACAGGGCAGCACCACCGGTCTCCACCGGGTCCGGACAAACCAACACCAGCGTCTCAAAGGCTTCCGATACTCCCACATCTCCCTCTGAAAATTCCAATCTCACTGACAAGTATCCATCGTACGGGTAATCACCATCATTTATGCCCCAAATCTCCAATGCGTTAAACGGAGTTACTGCCAAATGCTTCAGATATTTGTTGTAGAACGACCGGTACAGTAAGGTAACCTGCGACCCGGTGTCAAGGATGGCTTTCGCAAAGATTCCCTCTTTCCGTAGGGACACGCTGGAACGGGGCCCCACCAGTCCATCAGGAATTTGGGCTTGTTCGTTCCGGGGTTCCATAGAGGTTTTCTCGGAACGTGTTCCTCCCGAGACTCCAGTCCGTTCCCTCACTGAGCCTCTCTTAAGTTTCCCGACACCTCTCCCTTCTTGGTGGCCTGGGGGCCCTCCCCCCTCGGCGCATCTCGTCTCTCACAATCCTTCCGCAAGTAGCCAGCTTCCCCACAGTGGTAGCACGCCCCCGGCCACTCACATTCCCGGCGGAAATGCCCCTCTCTCCCACAGTTATAGCACCCACTACTCGCCGCCTCTCTCCTCCCGATACGGGCCCCCGAGAACCCCTTGGATTTCTCTGGTCTCACCCCGCCTACCACCTCCTGAACCGCTGAAGACCGTCCCTGAGGGTCCGAGCCCCCTGGTCGGCCCAAAGCACACTCCTCGGCCCGTACCTCTCGGATCAGCCGTCCGAATGATGGAGGGGAGCTCTGCTTAAATGACTGCCGTACACTCCAAGCCACCCTGTCATCCTCCCGGGAACCGCTACATATCTGGCTCATCCTTAACTCCGCCACATCGTCCTCCCTCACTATACCTCGTCGCAGCAACCCCGTAAGCTTTCCTTCCAGCCTGAAAGCATAGTCGGAGAGCTTTTCCCCTCTTCTCTGCCCCATCCGTTGAAACTCTGCTAAATGCCGCCAGGGATCCCCTGACAGTCCAAACACTTCCTCCAAAGCGTCTAAACACTCCGATAGGGAAGCCAAGGGGCGTGCCGCTCTCAGATCGCGGACCACCCGGGCCGCCCCGCCCCTTAAGCTTTCCACCAATCGCTGTCTCTTTTCCTCATCCGAAACTGGCCACACCTCTAACAATTGGGATGTATCTTCAACCCAGGTCTCATAGTCATCCTCGCCTTCCGGGGTGGGCTTGGCTCCCAAGAAAATTCTCAGCTTCGGGCGGGGCCCCTCAACCCTTCTTGCCAGGGAGGTAATGGCAGCCGTTAACTCGGCAATCTCCTCAAGCCCATGGGGGCGAGGCCTGGCCAAACCTTCCCACTCCACACCTCTACCGCTTACTACGGGCACCCGGCCGGGGGCCTCATCTAGCTCCTCCTCCTCCGGCACCTCCTCACTTGCGTCCTCTGGGAGGGTGTGGAGACCCCACGGCCCCGCCTCCCCCTGGACCTGGACTGTTGCTGGTAATTCTAAAGTCATGACGTCGGCACTCGCCCGCACCAACATCCAGCTAGCCTCCAGTTCTTTCCCACCCCTCCTAGCTACAAGTTCTACCTGCCCGATACCTTTAATCAAACTCAACCCTCGCACCAGTACCTCTGCCGGAATGCGATAATCGACCCCGCTTACCACACACGCATGATTCACCGGTACCTCCTCCATTTCACACCAACTTACAATCTTATCTTGCTCCATCTTCACACCACTTACCGCAACCACAAGTACAACTTTCCCGAAAAAAATCCAAATCCCTGACGGTTGCCCCCACTTGTAACGTTCCGTTATTTTGGCTCGTGTATGTCTAGGGGAAATCCCGCCCAGCACCTGCTTCAGCAGTCCCCTCAGGGTCAATCGTCGCCCGAATCAATCACAAACATCAATCATCAGCCAGCACACCCAGTAAATTTTAACACATACACTTTATAGATATTACTAATACTAGGGCATTAATATACATTTGATACAGAGAGGAAAGTAACGGGGAAAAAAAGGCGCCAACACTTATCAAAGTCCAAGTTCTTCGCGCGCTACCGTTGAAGCTCAAATTCGACGTCAGACGACCACCCTAATTCCGCCGACCCACGGCTCGGGACCACCCGAAGTGATCGACCGGAGCCTCTCCGCACGTCCGCCGTCCTCCTCGTCTCTCCTCCCGACTCCCCGCCAAAACTCAGTCCACAGTCATATCATACAGCATGGCATCCGAAAACAAAACGATACATAACCACCCATTGGCTAATAGAACCTGGTTATCTCATTTAAAGTAAAACAAACTGTTAGCGCAAACTCTCTGCAGCGTTAAAACACAACGAAGCCGCATTCCACAGATTAACATAACAAAATCGCCATTTTAAATGTAACAAAAGAAAGACCCCGTACAATAGTCTGCCCATTTATTTATTTTACCAAAGCGCATGACCATACACTTTGCAACATTGTATTTCATTTGCCACTTCTTTGTCCATTCCCCTAAACTATCTAAGTCTCTCTGTAGGCTCTCTGTTTTCTCAACACTACATGCTTCTCCAGCTATCTTTGTAGCATCGGCAAATGTTGCCACAAATACATTAATCCCACAGTCCAAATAATTGACATACCTCATAAAAAGCAGCGGTCCCAACATTGACCCCTGTGAACTCTACTGGTAACCGGCAGCCAGCCAGAAAACGATCCCTTTATTCCCACTCTCTGTTTTCTGCCGATAAGCCGGTGCTCCACCCATTGGCAACTAGAACCAGGGACCAGTATTTCATGACTTGAGCAAAAGATCAGAGGATTCTTTTCTGAATCTTAATGCACCCTCAGACATTGGAATTGATTAACTGACAGGTTTTTTGGATCATATCCTTGTATGCTTTTAAGGGAAAGAGAGGGGGATAGTTTATAAAGAGGGGGTGAAATGTTCCTGTGGGCAGACAGGAACATGGAGTTTAATGTTGAAACAGGACAGCCGTGACCTTATTAAATGACAGAGCAGGTGGGAGTTGCTGAGTGGGGACTCCTGCTCATCATTTGGATGTGGGTGTGAGCCTGTGGTGTGCTGACCAGGACTGTACACAGAGCTCCAGCTGTGATCCCGCTTGTGTTTATACAATTCCACCAGAGCTCCCTCCCCTGCCATTCTGTACCTTCAGCCAACAAAAGCAAGCCTCTCATCCACCTTTTAAACCCATCGAATGCTCCGTCCTTCTAACCTGAGGAATCATTCCACATGCTCTCCCTCTGACCCTCTATTCTTTTCCAGATTCCACAATGTACCGTCTGTCTCCTGGCCTTGTTTGGGCTCCCCATCTGCATCACCTCACCTCACAGATTAAATTCCACCTGCCTATCTGTCCAGTCCACTGATACCTTCCTGTAGTCCTCAGCTTTCCCCCGCACTTTCACCCACATGGCCAACTACACTGGACAACAAATATTTTGCTTCCTGATTACTTTTAGGTACGTATATCTTATGAATTTGGACTGCTGATATTGAAAATCACTATGCAATGTCCCTATCACACACCATCTCTTTGAAATTGCCTATATTTTTATATTTCAATTCATAATCCAAGTCAGATTATTTGATGCTAAGATTAAGGGAGGCATTTGTGCTGGTCCACAAATCAAGCAGGCCAGCAATAACAGGCAATTCAAAGAACTTCTATTGGGACCAGAGAAAATCGCATGGAATGCATTCAAGGAAGTTGTTGAAAATGTTCAATATTTTCCCAGGGACCAGGGAAATATTGACCAGCTGTGTTTCACTGTAACTGTTGTACTGGAAATGTGTGTCTGGGTCCTGGGCTCAGTGTGGGACTGAATGTCTCTGCTGTCTGAGACTGTGGAACGAATGAGCTGTCAGTATCTCTGTGCTCAGTAACACACCTTGTGTGTGAGAGATGGAGCCACTGCTCTGTTCGTTGAGCCTTGGCAAGAGGGAACATTGATGTACATTGAAGTCTTTCCTGCAGGTAGGAGAAGGAAAGTGAAAGAGGTAAAAGGCAGACACGGTGTGAAGCGACTGGTGCAGCCAGTGCCAGTGTGTGAGGCCACTCACAAGCTGCAGCTCTCAGCTTCTTCTGAGCAGCAGATGGAGGAGGCTCCAAACCAAGGAAGAGACGGACAAACCCCACCACTTCCCGGTATGGATCCGGGAGTGGAACAGAGGGATGGACACAACATTCATTTCCCATGGGATTCACCACTCGGAACACTCACTGTCCAGCAACAACAGACATTGGGAAGTGGGCTAATGGGAAACTGTCTTCCCATGGTCAGGGGAAAGGAAGCAGCAATTATAGTCAGCAGCAACTTCTTCCCACTCCGCCACACTCGCCATGGCCCAATCCCAGCGCAGGAATTAATTCTCACTCCACACTCAAGCTACAGGACCTAGGCCTCTGCAACTGGATCTATGACTTCCTAACCGGAATACCACAATCTGTGCGGATTGGAATAACATTTCCACCTCACTGACAATTAACACTGACACTCCACAGGGCTGTGTCCTTATCTCACTGCTCCACTGTCTCTACACCCAGAACTGTGTGACTAGGCATCACTCAAACAACATTTATAAATTTGCTGATGATACAACCACTGTTTGCAGAATTTCAGATGGTGACAATAAATCATAAATTAGGGTGAACTACCAGTTAGTGGAGTGTTGCTGCAGCAACAATCTTGCACTCAACGTCAGCAAGATCAAAACGCTGATTGTGGACTTCAGGAAAGGTGAGATGAAGGAACACAAACCAATCCTCATCAAGGAATCAGAAGTGGAGAGAGTGGACAATTGCAAGTTCCTGGTTGTCAGCATCTCTGAGGATCTGACCCGGATGCAACATATGATGCAGTTATGAAGAAGGCAAGACAGCGGCTATATTTCATTAGGAGTTGGAGGAGATTTGGTTTGTCAAATACACTAAAAAAACTTCCAGAAACGTAGAGTGGAGATCATTCTGACTGGTTGCATCTCCATCTGGTATGGGGGGGCGGGGGGGGGGCTTCTGAACGAGATCAAAATAAATAGCAAAAACTTGTAAAACTGGTCAACTCTACCATGGGTCCAGGCTCGGTAGTACACAACATCTTCAAGGAGCGGTGCCTCAGGAAGGCACCGATCATCATTGAGAATCGCCACCACCCAGGACATGCCCTTTTCACACTGTTACCATCAGGAAGGAGGGAGAGAATGCTGAAGGCACACACTCGGTGATTCAGGAACAGTTTCTTCCCCTCTGACACCCAAATTCTGAATTCTCAATGGGCATTGAACCCAAGAGCACTACCTAACTACTTTTTGCTTTTAATTTATGTTTTAATTCTTGTTTAACTACATATTTTAACTTAATGTAAACTTAATGTAACTCAGTTTTTTCTCTATATTTATTTATCATGGATGTCATTGTACTGTTGCTGTAAAGTAAACAAATGTCACGACGTATGCTGGTAATATTAAATCTGATTCTGATTAAGTTGCTAATTGAGTCTGCCTCGTCCTCTCCAGCAACAACCTCCATTGCCCTCACTCCAGAATCGATACCATTCGCTCAGCAACACACGCACAATTCTGGAGGAACTCAGCAGGCCGGGCAGCATTAATGTAAAAGAGTACATCTTTGGCATCTTAAGCCAAGATCCTATGCTTATGAGTAAAAATAAAACACATATACTGATTTAGAATAGTCCAAACACCATTCTCCCATTGTTGATAATGCTGTTTGTCCAAGACCTTCCCACATAGGAACTATTACAACCCCTTTTCCACAGAGCCCCATCATCAGCATAGAAAGCCAAACTAAACTCAGGCCCAAGACCATTAAAAAGTAGAATTAACTATCAGATTAAACAATATTAAACTGATAACATTATACTGGGGAGGGAGGCACATTATCTTCTGCAAACTCTGATGACCCACCCTCACTGAAAATGATCCCCCTAAAAAATGATACCCATTTGCAAAACCAACACCAACACCAAGCTTAATGAGTGTAATAAAAATCCTCTCCCTCCATTGCATGTCATAAAACGATTTCAATGTCCAAAAGCACTGCAACTATCGATTCTTTCAGTGTAAAAGGATTTCCAGATATCATTCCCAGTAGTACAAGGGCGTCATAGATCTCCCTTTGCGAAACCCACATCGGTAGTGACGAAGTAATTCTCTCTTATCCAAAACAATCATCAGCCTAATTACTATCATTTTCACCATTATTTTACACAACGAGGAAGTGAGACAACAGGCCTGTAGAAACTGGACAGCACCGGATCCCACCCAGGTTTTACAACAGGCTTCACCACAGACCTTTTCCAGTCTCCTGGGAACATTCTTTGCTTCCAGATCTTCTTATAAAACTCAAGCAACTTCTTTTAGACTGCCTCAGGCAGATACTGGAGTACAGTATATGATAGTTTCCCATATCCTGTCCTGGTCTATAGTACATGCCTTACTGGTGGCAAATTTCCATTCAGCCAACGTAAAGTCATCCATGGCAATCTCAAATGCCTCTTGTTTCTCATAAATCTCCCCACTGTCCACCAAGAGGCTCTCTCTTCTCTTAAAACACTCATCCCCTATATTGTCTAGACTATGTGTGTTTGCAAACGTGTTTCTCAAACACTTTGCCTTTTCGTTGTCCTTTGCATCAAATGTCCGTTCTCCACTAATACTGGAATCTAGTTATAACCTCTGACACCATTCATTTTCTTCAGCATTCTCCACACCACCGTCAGAGGATCATGGGACGGGAGGCCTTGGGAGAAAGAAAGAGGGAGGGGGATTCCCAGAGGATAGGCAAGGAGTATAGTGAGAGGGACAGAAGGAGAAAAAGAGAGAAAGATATATATAATAATAATAATAATAATAATAATAATAATAATTAATAAATAAATAAATAAATAAATAACGGATGGGTGGCCCCATGATCCTCTCATATCCCTTTTGCTAGTCAACTGTCCAGCTCTTGGCTTCATCCCTCCCCCTCCTGTCTTCTCCTATAATTTTGGGTCTCCCCACCCCCCCCGCCACTTTCAAACCTCTTACCATCTCTTCTTTCAGTTAGTCCTGACAAACGGGCTCAGCCCGAAAGGTCGAGTGTACCTCTTCCTATACATGCTGCCTGACCTGCTGCGTTCAGCAGTAATTTATTATGTGGGTTGTATAACTCCGGTCTGTTGGGGATGGCGACATTAATTTACCAGAATAAAACTTGCAGCAGAGTGAGGAATGATCCGACAGAAAGCAGCTCGGGGACTGGTCGAATCACATGGAACTATGGGAGACGCCTCACTACTCGGATGCTTTGCCACGTCATTGAGCGATGGTGGTATAGTGGTGAGCATAGCTGCCTTCCAAGCAGTTGACCCGGGTTCGATTCCCGGCCATCGCAGATTGTACAGTTTTAGACTACATAACATATAAACCTTTGACATAGACACGATCTACGCAGAACTCCAAGGGCCAAACGATCGACGCACGTTAATTCACGCTGTGAGTGTAAATTGATTCATTAAATATCATTCACTGGTCATGAATCAGAGTTGGAATTAACATCCCTCGAGAGTTTCTCGTTAAATCCTGTTCTGACTCTATTCCAGATTCTACAAGAATGGACACTTCACAGGAAGGATCGGCAGGATTTGTAAAGTGTTGCCTGATTAAAGTGTTTGAGCTTGTTTGCCTTCATTGGAATATCAGAGCCTGAGAGGAAACTTGACCGAATTATCAGAATCAGAATCCTTTATTACCGCCAAGTATGTGACACGTACAGGGAATTTGATGCCGGTTTCCCTGAGCTCTCGCTGTACAGAATCAAAAAGCAAACAAAACAATAGTGTAAATAACCGTGAACTATATACAATGAGGTACTGTGTACCAGAGTACGTACAGGTGGACTTCGTTTATAATAGACTAAAATTCAAGTGTTCATAAGACTGATGGCAGACGGAAAGAAACTGTTCCTGTACCTACGGCTCCTGGCATACAGTGATCTAAAGCGCCTACCAGAAGGAAGGAGTTGGAACAGGTGATGTCCAGGGTGTGGTGGGTCTACAGTGATGCTGCTTGCTCGCTTCCTGACTCTATGAGAGACATAGACTGGGCAGATAGTCAGAATTGGTTTCCCAGGGTAGGGATTTGAAATTCCAGCGGGAATGAATTTAAGGTAGGGGAGAGTTTAAAGATGTGCGGGTCACGGTTTCAGACAGAGTGGGGTCGGTGCTTGGAACGGGCTGTCAGGTTCAGAGACGGAAGATATACAATGTGTTTAGATAGGCATATGAATATGTTAGTGTACAGCGACATCGGCAGAGGCACAAAGAGAAAATCTACAGATGATGGAAATCCAAGCAACACAGAAAATGTTGGAGGAACTCAGCAGGCCAGGCAGCATCTGTGGGAAAAAATACAGTCGACGTTTCGGGCCGAGTCCCTTCATCCGGACTGGAGCAAAAACCGATGAGGAGTCAGAGTTAGACGGTGAGGGGAGGAAGAAACACGAGGTGATATTTGAAACCGGTGGGGGTGGGGAGGTGGCTGGTAAATTAAAGACCTGAAACTTTGGTTGGTGAAAGAGACACTGGGCTGGAGAGCAGGGAAGGAGAGGAGGCCATGGAAGAAAGAAAAGGGGGAGGAACACCAGAGGGAGGTGATGGGCAGGTAACAGATAAGGTCAGAGAGGGAAAAGAGAATGGGGCTTCGTGAAGGAGGGCGCATTACCGGAAGTTTGAGAAATCGATGTTCATGCCATCAGGTTGGAAGCTACCCAGATGGAATATAATGTTTTGGTCTTCCACCCTGAGCGTGGCTTCATCGCGACAATACTGGAGGCCATGGGCTGCCATGTCGGAATTGGAATGGGAAGTGGAATTAAAATGGGTGGCCACTGGGAGATCGCTCTTGTTCTGGTGGAGGGAGTGTAGGTGCTCGGCGATGTAGTCTCCTAATCCGTATCGGGTCTCACCAATATACATGAGGCTACACCAGGAGCACTGGATACAGTAGATGACCCTAAAAGACTCACAGCTGAAGTGTCGCCTTACCTGGAAGCATTGCTTGGGGCCCTGAATGGTACTGAGGGAGGATGTGTAGGGACAGGTGTAACACTTGTTTCACTTGCAAGGATAAGTGCCAGGAGAGAGATCAGTGGGAGGGACGGACACACATGGGATTCACATGGGATTCCTGCAGAGAGCAGAACGTAGAGGGGGGAGAGAAAGATGTGTTTGGTGGTGGGATCCCGCCGGAGATGGCGGGAATTACAGAGAATTGTGTGCTGGAGGCGGAGGCTGGGGTGGGTGAGGTAGGTGAGGACAAGACAAACCCTCTCCCTGGGGGAGGGAGCGAGGATGCGGTGGGGGCAGACGTGAGCAAAATGGAAGAGATTCTGTTGAGAGCAGCTTTCATGGTGGAGGAACGGAAGCCCCTTTCTTTGAAAAAAGACGATATCTCCTTTGCTGTTGAATGAAAGGACTTAACCTGAAGGCAGATGCAGCGGAGGCGGAGGAATTGAGAGAAGGGGGGGGGGGCATTTTTACATGTAATGGGGTGCGAAGCGGTATAGTCCAGGTAGCTGAGAGAGTCTGTGTGGTTATAATAGACATCAGTAGACAAGCTGTCTTCAGAGATAGAGACAGAGAGATGGAGAAAACGGAGGGAACTGTCGGATATGGGACAGGTAAACTTTTGGGCAGGGTGGAAGTTGCAGGCAAAGCTGATGAAGTGGACGAGTTCCACATGGATGCAGAAAGAGGTAGCAATGCCGTCATTTACATAGTGTAGGGAAAGTTAGGGAGCGACACCAGTGTAGGCTGGGAACATAGACTGTTCCACGTAGCCGACACACAGGCAAGCACAGCTGGGACCCATGCCAGTGTCCATGGCTCACCTTGTGTTGAAAGGAAGTGGGAGGACAAGTTCTGCCAGACGGAGATGAATGGTGGTGGAGGAGAGCTGGTTGGGTCTGGTTTCCCGATGGAAGCGGAGAGATTTGAGAACTTCCTGGTGCGGGGGTGGGTGGTTTGGGGTGTATAGGGTGTATGGGGTGCGGGGGTGGGTGGTTGAGACCTTCCTGGTGCGGGGGTGTATAGGCATTGGACATCCATAATGAAAATAAAATGATCGGGGACCTATATGGGATGAAAACAATTAAACTCCAACTGAATGATCCAAAATTAAATCAAAACCACGACATTAGACCCGGCAAGTCCGTTAGTTCCAAGGATGTCGCTCGAGGAAATATACACTTATGGTCAAAGAGAATGGTGAAGGAGTATGTAACTTACACACTCCTGACAAAAATATACCATGCGCCCCGGGTACTGTACTCTCTCTTTCCCCTTCTTCTATCCGGCTGAAGGTACAAGACAGCACGTACTACAGGCTCGTGGATAGCTTCAACTCCGCCGCTATGTCTATTGGATGGTGCCCGAGTCGATAAGATGGAGCCTTGACCTCACAATCTACCCGTTGTGATGCGGCACCTGATTGTTTACCCGCACTGTGCTGTCTCTGTCGCAGTTACATTTCATTCTGCATTCTGTTATTGCTTAACATTGTTCTCTCTCAATACGCTGTGTAATGATTTGATCTCTAGGAATAGTGTGAAAGAGAAGCTTTCAGAAAATATTTTAATTCCCACTGAAGTTAATGCGGCAGTCGCAGGGTCTCCGGACAGCACAGCGTTACCCAGCTGGCAATAAAACGCGCCGCAAAAACTGCCGGGTTACCTCCGTCCCTGGGTGGGCTCGGACCACCAACCTTTCGGTTAACAGCCGAACGCGCTGACCGATTGCGCCACAGAGACAAACTGGAAAAGGAGACTATGAATGGTCTATTCCGGGGTTGGAAGATGGTGACTAACAATCGATCAACACACATCAAAGTTGCTGGTGAACGCAGCAGGCCAGGCAGCATCTCTAGGAAGAGGTACAGTCGACGTTTCAGTCCCAGACCCTTCGTCAGGACTAACTGACGAAGAGTGGTAAGAGATTTGAAAGTGGGAGGGGGAGGGGGAGATCCAAAATGATAGGAGAAGACAGGAGGGGGAGGGATGGAGCCAAGAGCTGGACAGGTGATAGGCAAAAGGGATACGAGAGGATCATGGGACAGGATGTCCGGGGAGAAAGACGGCGGGGGGGGGAGGGGAACCAGAGGATGGGCAAGGGGTATAGTCAGAGGGACAGAGGGAGAAAAGGAAGAGTGAGAGAAAAAATGTGTGTGTAAAAATAAATAACGGATGGGGTACAAGGGGGAGGTGGGGCATTAGCGAAAGTTAGAGAAGTCGATGTTCATGCCATCAGGTTGGAGGCTACCCAGACGGAATATAAGGTGTTGTTCCTCCAACCTGAGTGTGGCTTCATCTTTACAGTAGCGGAGGCCGTGGATAGACATATCAGAATGGGAATGGGACGTGGAATTAAAATGTGTGGTCACTGGGAGATCCTGCTTTCTCTGGCGGACAGACCGTAGGTGTTCAGCAAAGCGGTCTCCCAGTCTGTGTTGGGTCTCGCCAATATATAGAAGGCCACATCGGGAGCACCGGACGTAGTATATCACCCCAGCCGACTCACAGGTGAAGTGTCTCCTCACCCGGAAGGACTGTTTGGGGCCCTGAATGGTGTTAAGGGAGGAAGTGTAAGGGCATGTGTAGCACTTGTTCCGCTTACAAGGATAAGTGCCAGGAGGGTGATCAGTGGGGAGGGATGGTGGGGACGAATGGACAAGGGAGTCGCGTAGGAAGCGATCCCTGCGGAAAGCAGAAAGATGTGGGGAGGGAAAGATGTGCTTAGTGGTGGAATCCCGTTGGAGGTGGCGGAAGTTACGGAGAATAATATGTTGGACCCGGAGGCTGGTGGGGTGGTAGGTGAGGACCAGGGGAACCCTATTCCTAGTGGGGTGGCGGGAGGATGGAGTGAGAATCTCCCCCTCCCCCTCCCGCTTTCAAATCTCTTACCACTCTTCCTTCAGTTAGTCCTGACGAAGGGTCTCGGCCTGAAACGTCGACTGTACCTCTTCCTAGAGATGCTGCCTGGCCTGCTGCGTTCACCAGCAACTTTGATCTGTGTTGCTTGAATTTCCAGCATCTGCAGAATTCCTGTTGTTGCGTTTCTAAGACTAATAATCGATGTTGTGAAGCGGCATTTCACATATCACAATCACAACATTGGAATTAAACTTGAACTTCCACCAACGGCAGCTGACACCGCGGCTTACCCGGAATCCCAAAGGCTGTAATAAAAGGATAGTAAACGTCTTCTATTCGCCAGATGACTGGATACACCATTTCAGTGAGAATCTGTGATTTCTCTTGTTCCTGAATTCACAGCTCTGTTAGACACTCTGAGCTGATGCATTAAAAACGGCCTCGATTCAAACGGAGTCTCAATCTCCAGCGATACGGTCAAACACTTCACTAATTGTCTTAGTGACGAGTACGTGAACAAACACTTTAATTAAACACCATTGTCTCTGATGTAAACATTGGACGATTGAAGACCAATATATCACAATTCTTGGGCATTACTTCAGCAGAGTCTTTGGTGGCAATGAGGCCGGTAGATTTAATTTTAAACTCTACATTTGTCACGGAAGAGCTACTTTTTACAGATTTCATTGTTTATTGTTTGATCATTATTGCGCTACAAATGGAGACCAGCACCCCTGAACGACCCATATCTCGTGTCCCTCAGTGCTGTCCTTCAGTCCTGCAACTCCCTCCTGGTCGCACACACAAACAGTCTGGAAACACAGATACGAAGAAAAATACAACAGAGAAAACAAGGTCGGGATAGAAAGCGTCAAATAACGACGTTCTTGATGTACAAACACGAGAAAATGTGCAGATGCTGCAAATCAAGGCAATACCCAGTCAGTCCGCTGAGTTCTTGCAGCATTTTGTCTGTGATATTGCTGATATAACAGATTTTATGAGCATCTCAAATCTGAGAAAGGTCAAAGGAAATTGTCTTGAGCCGGAGGGCGGTGAGTCTGTGGAATTCTTTGCTGTCGACGGCGATGGAGCCCGAATCACTTGGTATGCTTAACGCGGAGGGTGGTAGTTACTTGCTCAGTAAGGAAGTCAAAGACTGTGGAGAGAAGGCGTGAGAATGGAGTCGATGAAGATAATAATTCAGCCAAGATGGAATGGGGCAGACTGACTCTGCTGCCTTCTCTTACGGTCTTATGACTGTATCCCATCAGCGCCTGGGTTCAAGTGTACAGAGTTGTTCGCACTTCTGTTGTTTATGTTTCCTCAAAGTCGTATTTATTGTTCTGTGTTTATCAGTCTGCATTTCACGGGTGGTGTAGAAAACTGCACAAAACACAGCGTGATATAATCATTTGCAGGTTGACTGTGTGGTTAAGAAGACATACGATTGTATTTAACTTCATCAACCGTGGGACTGAGTTCAGGAGCCGACAGGTAATGTTACAGCGATATAGGACCCTGATCAGACCCCACTTGGAGTACTGTGCTCAGTTCTGGTCACCTCACTACAGGAAGGATGTGGAAAGTATAGAAAGGGTGCAGAGGAGATTTACAGGGATGTTGCCTGGATTGCCGAGCGTGCTTTATGAGAATAAAAGCATAGAAACATAGAAAACCTACAGCACAATACAGGCCGTTCGGTCCACAAAGCTGTGCCGAACATGTCCCTACCTTAGAAATGACGAGGCTTACCTATAGCCCACTATTTTTCTAAGCTTCATGTACCTATCCAAAAGTCTCTTAAAAGACCCTGTCGTATCCGCCTCCACCACCTTTGGCGGCAGCCCATTGCACGCACTCACCAGTCTCTGAGTAAAAACCTTACCGCTTCATCTCCTCTGTACCTACACCCCAGCACCTTAAACCTGTGTCCTCTTGTGGCAACCATTTCAGCCCTAGGAAAATACCTCTGACTATCCACATTATCAATGTCTCTCATCACCTTATCCACCTCTATCAGGTCACCTCTCATCCTCCGTCGCTCCAAGGTAAAAAGGCCGAGTTCATTAAACCTATTCTCATAAGACATGATCTCCAAGACATGCTTTGAGGGTCCGATGGAGTCAGACCCCAAGATCCTTCTGATCCTCCACATTGCCAAGAGTCTTACCATTAATACTATATTCTTCCATCATATTTAACCTATCAAAATGAACCACTTCACACTTATAACTTAAAGATTGAGTGAACTCGACCTTTTCTCCTTGGAGCGACGGGGGATGAGAGGTGACCTGATAGAGGTGTATAAGATGATAAGAGGCATTGATCGTGTGGATAGTCAGAGGTTTTTTTCCCAGGGTTGAAATGGCTCACACCGTTTTAAGGTGTTTGGAAGTAGGTACAGATGAGAAGTCAGGAGTAAGTTTTCTTTACGCAGAGTGTGGTAAGTGCGTGGAATTGGCTGCCGGCGACGGTGGTGGAGCCTGATGCATTAGGGTATTTTAATGGACTCTCGGATAGGTACATGGTGCTTAGAAAATAGAGGGCTATGGGTCACCCGAGGTAATTTCAAAAGTCAGTCCATGTTCGGCACAGCATTTAGGGGCCGAATGACCTGTATTGTGCTGCAGGCTTTCTATGTTTCAATGTTTCTATATATAGAAAGTTAACAGAACTGTTAGAGCGGGCATCAGAAGCTGGAAATAGGAGGTAGTAATAGAGGACAAATAAATGGCGGACGAAATTATTAGGTATTATGCGTCCGTCTGTTATGTTGAGGATACAAGCAGTATGCCAGAAATTCGAGAGGGGTAAGGGATGTAAGTGAGTGTAGTTGCTATTATTAAGGAGAAGGTGTTTGGAAGCTGAAAGACCGCAAGGTCACCTGACCAGATGGACTGCACCGCGGGTTTCTGAAAGGAGATAACGAGATCATGGAAGAGTTAATAGTGATCTTTCAGGAATCACGGGCTTCTGAAATGGTTCAGAGAAATAGAAAATTGTTAATCTGATTTTGTTCTTCTCGACAGAAGGGAAGCAAAATACAGAACACTACAGGCCGGTTATCAGGGCTGTTCTGGTTGGGAAAATGCTGGAGTCCATGAGGTGTCTGGGTACGTGGAGACACCTGTTAAAATAGGCCGGTTAACATGGTTTCTTTCAGGGGAAATCTTGCCTGATTAATCTGCTGGAATTAATTCAGGAAATAACAGGCAAGATGGACAAAGGAGCATCAGTGGATGTTGTTTACTTGGATTTTAAAAGGCATTTGTCAAGGGCCGCAGATAAAGTTGCTAAACAATATTAGAGCCTACGGCATTACAGGAAATATACGAGCATCTGCCGCCAACATAGACTGGACTGCTTTCCTATTGAGCCGTACTTCTTCAGAATTGGACCCGACTCCCGATCTTGTGGCTCTGTGATTATGCAAAGGAATAGGATTATTCCAGAGAGTATCGGCCAACATTCATTAGGCTCTCCTGACCGGACAAACCTTATGATCCTCTGCCCCATTACCTCGGTCGTTAAAGATATCTTTCCTGAGGCAGGCAGGAGAGCGGGTTTGTTTGAGTCTATCTTCCTCAGACGGCGATAGAAGCCACAGGAGGAAAGAGTCTACTTCGGGTGAATTCAGCTGCAGCTCAGCCGCTGTCCATTGATATTTATGCCGAAGAACTGCCAGGAAACAAAGAGAAAGAACGCGGAAGAGACACGGTGGAAGAATGATTCCGGGAATGAGAGGGTTAACATATGAGCAGCGTTTATCCGCTCTTGGACTGTATTCCTTGGAGTTTAGAAGAATGAGGGGAGACCTCATAGAAACATTTCGAATGTTGAAAAGTATGGACAGAGTGGATGTGGCAAAGTTGTTTCCCATGATGGGGGAGTCTAGTACTAGAGGGCATGACATAAGGATTGAAGGGCGCCCATTCAGAACAGAAATGCGAAGATTTTTTTTATGTCAGAGGGTGGTGAATCTATGGAACTTGTTGCCACGGGCAGCAGTGGAGGGCAAGTCAGTGGGCGTATTTAAGGCAGAGATTGATAGGTATCTGAGTAGCCAGGGCATCAAAGGTTATGGTGAGAAAGCAGGGGAGTGGGACTAAATGGGGGAATGGATCAGCTCATGATAAAATGGCGGAGCAGACCCGATAGGCCGAATGGCTGACTTCTGCTCCTTTGTCTTATGCTCTTATGGTTTTATGAACAGAATGTGTGACAGCAGGGCCACTGAAACTAGGTTCAGTAAATAATGTGAAACACATTCATTGCTGATATGTCGGGAACGAGGTCTCCGAATGCGTCGGAGGACAGACAGCACAGAGATAATATCAGGAGGGGGCAGGGTTATAGCAAATACGAGAGAAAAGCAGAGAGAAAGGAGCGAAATAAATCAACAAAGAACAGTTAATAAAGGAAACACTTATAAAGGAAACCCTCTATTGGAGCTTAGAAAACCAGAGGGCAATGGGTAACCGTAGGTAATTATTAAGATAACGACATGTTCGGCACAGCTTTGTGGGCCGAAGGGCCTGTATTGTGCTGTAGGTTTTCTGTGTTTCCATGAAATGATGTGACGTCAGCAAAGAATCGACAAATGAAAATGAAGAGAAGAATGAGCAACGTCCACAACGGAGCAGCACGTCACCACGTTCAGACAACAGCAGAGAGGCGCAGCGGCAGCGTGCTGGGCCCATGGGCGTCCATTCGGCCGATGGATTGACGATTGTTTCCATGGAGAGCTTTGGAGGTGACGGAGGTCATATCAAATTAACCCGGGCCTATCAGGATAGTAGAAAACTGTCCTGACGTGTGTAAACTTAGAGAGCATCACATGGAGAACGTTATGCGGATGTTTTTGGAAACTGGAACCCATGCCTGAGTGACTGGTGAGGCAGGTACACTCACAACATTAGAGAATTGTCTGGGCGACCACCTGAATCATCAAGACACTGAAGACAATAGCTAGTAAGCGAGCTCTTTTCTGGTGTGATTGGTAGTTGATTGTCAACACGGACATTGTGGGCCGAAAGGCTTGTTTTAGGGTCTCATGATTCTGTGAATCTATATTACATTTGTGTATCACAATAAAGAGTTTTATTTACTCTAGTAATGAGGGAGGGGGCTGAGAGAGATCCCATTGTGTATAAATAGACAGAGTGGATGGTGAGTAGACTGACACCACTCAGTGTGAACACATCATCCGACATGTTTTGATGTGTCCTAGTTGGCTGTGGCAATCTGAGTTAGAGTGAGAGCAGGAAACTGCACTGATCGGTTCACCGGGGAAAATGCGAGGAACAGCACTTCAGTCCTTGATCCACCGGCCACCCCAAGGTGAATAATAATTTTACACTCACCCGTCGATTTAAGTAACTTCGGGAATTCGTACGCGGATTGTCAGGGTTGAACCACTCGGACGCTAGAAGTGTATGACTGTGGTTCGAGCTGTTTTCTGAATGTGGTCACTGTGATTCCTCACTCTGGTGCAGTTCCTGTTATATCCGGTTGAGGTCGCCATCCTCCGACAGACCGGAGATACACAACACCCAGTGTTTCAATGAAGTGGGACTGATTGATTCAGAATTCGATTCGCTACATATCGTTTCCCGCCTGTCGCATTAAAAAAGCAGAAATATAAATATATAACTGTGATTAAAAATGTTGATTCCAACAACACGGATTTGGGCTCGAATGAGAGCAGTTCCTTTCGCTAATCCTTGAACACAACAGGTGACTGAATCGCTGGAGCAAACTGAGACACTGCTGTGGGAGGGACACGAGTGAAAGGCTCCAGTATTACAGCTGAGAAACATCAAGGTAATTCTGTTCACCCTCCTGTACTCTTAAATGTGCATGACATGCGCTATTAACTGCAATTCCTCGTTAGTATAGTGGTTAGTATCCCCGCCTGTCACGCGGGAGACGGGGTTCAATTCCCCGACGGGGAGAGATGAATTTTACTACATTATTCAACGGGAATATTGAATTCAAAAGACAAATAAAAGCGTACAAAGAATTTGTGTTTGCGCTATCCAGTTCATTGGGCATTGGGAAGGATGGAATTGCTCGGGCTGCTGTGATCCTTCCGAGAAGAAAGTGGTGTTATTGTCAACCTCTTTCCTCAAGAATCCCCTGAGAATCTATATCTCAGCACCGTCCTTTGTTACTTGTTCGTTGTTACACTGAGTCCATCATTCCGGGCATATTAATCCGGGGCTTCTGTTGTCGACTATGAATTCCCGCATGGTCCCACCACAGTAGTAAGGTAACTAACTAATATCAGTCCAGACGAAGGGTGCCGGTCGGAAACGTCGACTGTTTACTCTCTTCCATCGATTTGCTTGGTCTGCTGAGTTCCTTCAGCATTTTGTGTGTGTTGCTTGGATTTCCAGCATCTGCAGATTTCTCTTGTGTGTGACCAATATTAAGTGTCACCCTGGAACACATCGATTGCATCCTCATCTTGTTTTGGTGTGCAAAATGGCTCCAGTCCCCTGCTGTGCAAAGGGAAACTCTGCTCTTCAAAGACTTTTCTTCCCTGGGTTGACTGCACACTCTCTGTGAACTATCCTTGCCAAGGCGCTACATTAACTTGACTTGCTGTAACATCCACAGTCCCCACTTCCCTTTGCGTCCTGTAAAGGACCACATGAATTGTGGATGCAGCTGATTGCACAGAAAATTCGAGTCTCCCCAGTGATCCTGTCATCGTCTGTCTGCAGAGTAGGATTGCTGAACGATAGGAGGCAACTGTCCTTCGGGTCCTCTCTCCACAGAGTGCTCTCATTAATAAACTTAAACAAGTTTCAACACCAGCAAGAATATAAACCCACTTGCCCACTGTGCACTGGAGTTGCACAAACTTCCTGGCAGAGAATGAGGCTAATCAGAAGGGTTCCAAAGGTGATGTTAGAGTCGTATGTAACTCCTGCCCAAACTTCTTCACTTTAACAGCTTCTAACAGGATCTGCACGGATAAAATCGACGATGTTTTGCATTATTTCAGTCCAATAATGACACAAGTTCCTCCCCTCTCGGCCAACAGGAAGTTTAATGCTGTTCAGATTTGAAAGGCCATGATGCAGCTTGCTGCCACTTTGTTAGAAATGTCTTTGATGACCAGACTTGTATCATGTAGCACTACAGCAGTGTTGTTAGCCGATCACTGCAACACTGGGGTCATTGAATTTTTTGAGGATGTAACTAGTAGACTGGATAGGGGAGAACCAGTGGATGTGGTATATTTGGATTTTCAAAAGGCTTTTGACAAGGTCCCACACAGGAGATTAGTGTGCAAACTTAAAGCACATGGTGTTGGGGGTATGGTATTGATGTGGATAGAGAATTGGTTAGCAGACAGGAAGCAAAGAGTGGGAATAAACGGGACCTTTTCAGAATGGCAGGCAGTGACTAGTGGGGTACTGCAAGGCTCAGTGCTGGGACCCAGTTGTTTACAATTTATATTAATGACTTGGATAAGGAAATTAAATGCAGCATCTCCAAGTTTGCGGATGACACGAAGCTGGGCGGCAGTGCTAGCTGTGAGGAGGATGCTAAGAGGATGCAGGGCGACTTGGATAGATTGGGTGAGTGGGCAAATTCATGGCAGATGCAATTTAATGTGGATAAATGTGAAGTTATCCACTTTGGTGGCAAAAATAGGAAATCAGATTATTATCTGAATGGCGGCCGATTAGGAAAAGGGGAGGTGCAACGAGACCTGGGTGTCATTATACACCAGTCATTGAAAGTGGACATGCAGGTACAGCAGGTGGTGAAAAAGGCGAATGGTATGCTGGCATCTATAGCAAGAGGATTCGAGTACAGGAGCAGGGAGGTACTACTGCAGTTGTACAAGGCCTTGGTGAGACCACACCTGGAGTATTGTGTGCAGTTTTGGTCCCCTAATCTGAGGAAAGACATCCTTGCCATAGAGGGAGTACAAAGAAGGTTGACCAGATTGATTCCTGGGATGGCAGGACTTTCATATGAAAAAGACTAGATGAACTAGGCTTGTACTCGTTGGAATTTAGAAGATTGAGGGAGGATCTGATTGAAACGTAAAAAATCCTTCAGGGATTGGACAGGCTAGATGCAGGAAGATTGTTCCCGATGTTGGGGAAATCCAGAACGAGGGGTCACGGTTTGAGGATAAAGGCGAAGCCTTTTAGGACTGAGATTAGGAAAAAACATCTTCACACAGACAGTGGTGAATCTGTGGAATTCTCTGCCACAGGAAACAGTTGAGGCCAGTTCATTGGCTATATTTAAGAGGGAGTTAGATATGGCCCTTGTGGCTAGGGGGATCAGAGGGTATGGAGGGAAGGCTGGTGCAGGGTTCTGAGTTGGATGATCAGCCATGATCATAATAAATGGCGGTGCCGGCTTGAAGGGCCGAATGGCCTACTCCTGCACCTATTTTCTGTGTTTTCTATGTTTTCATGATCTCGTCTGGTAGGTCCCCAGAACAGGAACACTAGAATCCAGTTACACTCATCAGTCTCCTTCATGCTTCAATGCTGGCAGGTGTTAGTATTTTCTACTACAGACTCCAAATATCAATAAGTATTTGACAGCTTCTGTTCAGGCCAAAGGCTCAATTTAAAGACAAAGAGGATACTCCTGGCAAACAGCAGTGAACCTGCCATCCAATATTGTAAGTGCCATTAACAGAAGTTACAGGATCACTGGTGACATGGACATTGCACGTACTGTTACCTAAATCTGATCCTATTACCCCATAGTTGCAGTAACAGACTTCACCCTCATCCTCATGAAGCAGCTTCAGAGCTGAGGATTTATGCAGTCCATGATGAGATGTTTATTGCCATCGTTGAAAGCAGTTCCATTGGCAAGTGTGATTTCTCTGGGCAGTGCGGTCCAGTGCTCCCTTCACAGCTCTAATCTTCTTATCAAAGTGGTAAACAGAAACAAACTCAGTACAATTGAGGGGTAGAGACTGCACTGTTAACCCACCTTCCGAATGTCTGGGCCCCCTACAGCACACTCAACAACTCGACCAACATGCATTCATAACTAAGGGTCATGTTGTTTGAGTGGAACAGGAGCTGTGCTGCCTCGCCTGTGACATGAAGCACACAAACCACATACCCACTAACATTTCTCCCAGTGTCGGATCAGGAGAAGAAGCTGTCAATGCCAAACATTGACGTACCAGCTTACATCTGGTGCTATCTTACAATGGGCAGAATTACAATTGTACAGATTCTACAGTACAGATTGGGAAAGGATAATTTAAAGTAAGCTTCATAGTCCGTGGTGGTGACGGCGATAGAGGCTGAAACTGACTGTTATCAAAGTTGTGTTGGCGCTGAGGGTATCTTTGAGTTCGGTGGCCAGGCTGTCTCCATCTTTTACCCCTACTGTGTCCACCGCCAACATCCCCATGTTTGTTAAAGTGAATCAAAGAAATGCAAAATCCATACAGTTAGAATAGCTTTTTCTAAACAATGCTATACGCTTTTCAAAACAAAAATAATACCAGTCACAAGTGGGTGACAAGTCAAAAGCATGTAAAGCAGGTAATGTTGAAAGTTCGAGTGAAATTGTAAACAGAAGTTAATCTAGTAATGATCAAAAACAATGTGGTTACTGTCATTTTATTAAATATAAAACAGAATACAAGTTAAAATAACGTTCAAATTAATAAATAATTAATCAAATTAATTAATAAAATAACGGGCAACTGTCACAATATTTTTATACAATGGTCAATATTAATGAGACAGTGGTAGAACAGTCCAGGGAGTCTCCAGTCCTCACACAAATATTATCCATTCCCTTAACAGTTTGAATCTTCCAGTAATCTTTCCCCTTCAGCCCGTAGAATGATTGTATTTCTTACTTTAATGGTGAAAAGATGTATTCTACAACATTGGAAGGAGATTAATGCCCCAACTACGTTTTTTTTGTTTTCTCAAACGATACTATCTTTAGATTGGGAAAAAGTCAGAAGTAATCTTTATGATACTTCAGTAGAATTTGAACAGATCTGGAGATCTTTTATTCAACATTTTCATTTAATGTAACTTTTTTTTCTCTTTGATAATATTTACATTTCCTTCTTGGTTTTTAACGGTTATTAATGGAGGTCGGGTTTGAGGACGTGATTGTTTAAGTTGTTTAAGTCTACTTGATACCTAGTTAGCCTATTGCTTTGCTTTGCTTTTTAGGTTAGTTGCACGGTGTTTTTTTTGGGGGGGGGTCTTTTTTGGGGGGTTTTCTTCTCTTTATTGATATATATGGAAAATTAGTATACTACTATATTACCTCATTATTTTATAACTAAAATGCACTGTTTGTATTGTTTTTTATGCATTAATATCTCCTGTAAATTTATATCGCAACAATGTATTAGTTTATATATGTTGTACCTTTTGTGTACTAATTCAATAAAAAAAGATTTAAAAAGAAAGAAAGAAACAGTTTGAATCACTTGATTTCATCTGGAATTATTGTAAACCACTCAGAATTTTACTTACCTCTTTTCACCTGAGACAAGTAACAGTCTGCATTTTATTTAACCTGGGCTAATTTACTCATCATTTACAATAACATTCATTACGATCGAGTAAATCCGTGAACTTCTGGAATATTTTGCTTGTCTACTTTATAAATTCATTAACGTGCTCATCTGCTTTTTATGCAATACTGTCTATCATATGTCACTATGGAGTGTGAAGGAAACACTTCAATATAACACACCATTTTAGTTCAAAGTGCATAAAAGTCTCCATATTGCTCATTCTCCCATCGTGCTAGTGAGAGGTTTACACCTGCCTCGGCGAGTACTCAGGAGACACGACTGGGGTGGGCTTTGTTGTAACCGTACCTGTGGGAGGCTGAGGTACAGCAGGTTCCTACTACTTCCTACTCAGACATTGGTACCAGTTGTGTCTTGCTGCACACTGAGGTAGACTCGATTACATTTTCCTGTTCTTTCTGAGTCTTTTTTCTCTAACTTTATTTCATCTTCTTTGCTCTTACTGTGAGAAGCAACCAATTATTTTTGCATTTCGCTCCAGGTGAACACCACAGGGCAGCTGAAAGTTTCCTCATACCATTCTCCTTATATCTGTACTTCTGCAAGCACTCCCTTCTTCCATTCCACCCACTGCTCAACACACTTCATTCTGTCTGCTCCATAATGTGTGAACACACACGCCACCAGAGTTCTCTTAGATGTCCAGGACAGTGACTCTCAGGTGACCATTCAGACACACAATCAAGGCACTCACTCATACTTCAGAATTCCCTTTCTTTCGTGCATCATGGGGTCAAATCCACCCCAAGGCATATGCATCATGACCAATGGGATTCCATCCCGGAGGTGGCAAATCCTACAAAAGGTAGTGGATTCGGCCTGGTATATCACGGGTGAAACCCTCACAACCACTGAGCACATCTACATGAAACATTGCTGTAGGAAAGCAGCGTCCGTCGTCAAAAATCCTCACCACCCAGGCAATGCTCTTTTCTCACTGTTACCATCAGGTAGAAGGTACAGGTACCTCAGGACTCACCCCACCAGGTTCAAGAACAGTTACTACCCCTCAACCATCAGTGTCCTGAACAAAAGGGGATAGCAACACTTATTTAAGAGCTCTGTTATATTGTTATGTCATACTCGTTATTTATTGTAATTTATCTTTCTTCATTTGCACAGTTTGCTTACAGTTTATCATTCCTCATATTTACAATTCACGGTTACTGTTCTGTAGATTTTGTTAAGAATGCCCACAGAAAAGGACTCTCAGGGTTGTAGAAACATAATAGAAACATAGAAAACCTACAGCACAATGCCGGCCCTTCGGCCCACAAAGTCGTGCCAAACATGTCCTTACCTTAGAACTACCTTGGCTTATCCATAGTCCTCTATTTTTCTAAGCTCCATATATCCATCCAGGAGTCTCTTTAAAAACCCTGTCGTTTCCGCCTCCACCACGGCCGCCGGCAGCCCATTCCACGCACTCACCACTCTCTGCGTAAAAAACTTACCCCTGACATCTCCCCTGTACCTACCTCCAAGTAGGTTGTACAGTATATTGTTTCACGTATGTACTGTCAGAATAAATTGTACTTTGAACTATATGGTGACATATAAGTACTATAATAACAACTTGCCTGGGTTTAACTTTTGACTTTGACAATATTTTTTCGTGACGCTCTTTTTTCACGGAGTGTTCAGTGATCCAGTCACAACGTGTTTTGCCGAAAATTACAAAAGATTATCCACACAAAAATATACAGTATACAAACATTAAATATTTCTAAGACCGTGAAGAGTCAAATTAAAATATGAATATTACTGTCTATAACACACTCGATTTCTGTGGGGGTGGGACACCGATGCCGGAAATCTCCCACTGTCCCCATTCTATTTACAATGTTCGCAAGTTCCCCAGCGGATCCAGTGATTGACAGCTCCCACCGCCCCTCCGGCACGTGACACAATATGAATACGACAATGGCGAGCTGACGTCACAGAGGGCCCTCCTTCACCGACATCGTTTCCTGGGAAACGGCCCGGTCCGGGGCTGGGCGGTAAATCCGGGATGGACGGGACGGCTCTGCAGAGAAGTGGAGTCGGTCTCTACTTGTTGGGGTTTCGGCTCCGCTGTGGGATCCGCCTCTCCTCTTCCTGCCCGCGGAACAGTGAGTGTCTGTCAGCGCCTCACTGCACCGGCTCTCTGCCTCAGGTACAATATTTAAAACATATTTGCACAGTCACATGGATGGGAAAGGTTGAGAGGGATACGGGCCTAATGCAGGCAGATGGGCCGAGTTCAGGTCGACAACTTGGTCGGCGTGGATGAGTTGTACCGAAGGGACTGTTTCAGTTCTGTATAAACCAGTGACTCTATTTTGGGAGGTTAAGCCAGGGCAGGATGTACACAGTGAACGACAGGTTCCGGGGACGTTTTCGTGAACAGAGACTTTATGGGTTTCTGCCCCCCACACCTCCGGCGGCTCATTCGGGATACCAATTATTCTCTGTGTGAAGTATTTACACTTCAGATCCCCTTTTCACTGTGACCTTAAAACTATTCCCTTTAGTTTTAAAAAGCCAGTCAGGATGCTGTCAATCGTGCCCCTATAGAAAGTTTTTACGATTTGGGTTCCACACCAAATTTCTTCAACCGTCTGAGGTGAAAGATGCGCTGTTGTGCCTTTTCCCCACACAGCCGGTAAGCACAGACCACGTGAGATCCTCGGTGATGTTTATGCCGAGGAGCTTAAAGCTGTTCACCCTCTCAACCCCAGATCCATTGATGTCAATAAATGTCTCCATTCATCCTGTAGTTCACAACCAGCTGCTTTGTTTTTGCGATATTGTCGGAGAAGTTGTTTTCTTGACACCACTGTGTCAGGGTGATGATTTCTTCTCTGTAGGTTGCCTCATAATTATTTGAAATTAGGCCAATCAGTGCAGTGTCGTCAGCAAATGTAATCAGCAGATTGGAGCTGTGGGTGGCGACACAGTCATGGGAATACAGAGAGTAGAGAGGGGAGCTCAGTACACAGCCCTGAGGGGCACCTGTGTTGTGGGTCAGAGGGACAGCGGCGAGGGAGCCCACTCTTACCACCTGCCAGCAATCTGACAGGAAGTCCAGGATCCAGCTACAGAAGGCAGGATGAAGGCTGAGGTCTCTAAGCTTCTTGTTGAGGCTGGAGGGAATTATGGTGTTGAATGCTCAAGTGTAGTCCAAGAACAACATTCTGACATAAGCATCCCTCTTCTCCACGGGCAATGTGCAGAGCTGTGACGATTGCATCAGCTGTTGATCAGTTGTGTCAGTAGGCGAATTGGGGGTCCCGTGTTCGTCTCAGCACACTGCAGATGTAGTCCTTGCCCACCGTCTCAAAGCATTTATTTATTATTGAAGTGAGTGTGACAGGAGATTGTGGGATTGAGTTCAAGAGCTGTGAGGTAAAGCCCTTGGTCGGACCCCACTTGGAGATCTGTGTTCAGTTCTGGTCACCTCACTACAGGAAGGATGTGAAGAGGAGTGCAGAGGAGATTTACAAGGATGTTGCCTGGATTGGAGAGCATGCATTGTGAGAATAGGTTGAGTGAACTTGGCCTTTTCTCCATGGAACAATGGAGGATGAGAAGTGACCTGATAGAGGTGTACAAGATGATGAGAGACATTAATCTTGTTGATAGTCAGAGGTCCTTTCCCAGGGCTGAAATGGCTAACACGATGGGGCATAGATTTAAGGTGCCTGGAAATAGGTACTGAGGGGTTGTTAGGGGTAAGTTTTTCACACAGAGTGGTGGATGTGTGGAATGCACTGCTGGCGATGGTGGTGGAAGCGGATAAAATAGCGTTTTTTAAGAGCCTCTTACACAGGTACATGGAGCTTAGAAAAATAGAGGGTTCTGCACTAGTGAAATCCTAGGCAGTTTCAAGAGTAGGTGACATGGTCAGCACAACATTGTGCTGTAGATTTCTATGTGTTCTATGAATAAGTAAATTACAGTCAATAATTTATATGTATATTAAATAGTAAAAATAGTGCAGAAACTGATATAAAATATATGTGTTTTAAAAAGCGAGGTAGTGTCCAAAGCTTCAGTGTCTGTTTAGGAATCGGATGGCAGAGGGGCAGAAACTGATCCTGAATCACTGAGTGTGTGCCATCATTTCCAAAATATCCCCACCACTAATGTATGAGTCACCAGGGTATAGTTTCCTGTCTTGTCCCTATTGCAGTTCCTAAAAAGGGAAAGAATATTTGTCATTTTCCAGTCTTCTGCATCCTGGCCTGTAATTAAAAAAGCATCAGTTTTGAATTTTGTTAAATTTTTCACCATATTTAATCCCTCAACCATCAGGTTTTTGAACCAAAGTTCAAAGTACATTTATTATTAATGTATGTTTATATTCTACAAACTTGAGGTTCGTTCCAAACAGGCTGCCATAAAACAAAGAAAGCCAAAAGAACCCACTGATAAAATAAGACTGTCAAACACCCAATGTGCAGAAAGGAAAATAAATCATGCAAACAATAAACACAAGCAAATACTGTAGCATTTTGAACTGAAATCCTCAGAGAGTCAGTCCACAGATGCTTAGTTCAGCGCAGAATGGAGCAGCGAGCTGAACCGGCTCATCCCTGGCCTCGGGCCAACACACTGACCATTTCAATCTGGCCTGGCACCTAAATCATCATCCAAACACTGGGTTCAGTTGCTTCGATACAATCTGGGGCCTGGTCCCCGCTGCTTCCATTTGGCCTGTACCTGACTTTTCCATTTGGGCCCGGCGTTTAAATCAAACGAACTTCGTGTCTTCCTCACTGTCAGTGACGGGTCCGCTGCCTCACCTCCGTTCTGCCACATCAAATTGCCTCCAAGTCCAAAGGGAAGTTACAGGCTATTCATTTACTAGAAAAAGAGATTCACCAGTGTCACCTTAAACCAGAACCAGTGGAGATAACTTGGTTTAACTTCACTTAACTCATCACAAACTGTTTCCCACAATTACGAGGTTAATTCCCGGGATGGCAGGGCTATCATATGTTGAAAGATTGGAGTGACTGCGCTTGTATACACTGGAATTTAGAAGGATGAGAGGGGATCTGATTGAAATGTATAAGATTATTAAGGGATTGCACACACTAGAGGCAGGAAACATGTCCCCGATGTTGGGGGAGTCCAGAACCAGAGGCCACAGTATAAGAATAAGGGGTAGGCCATTTACAACGGAGTTCAGGAAAAACTTTTTCACCCAGAGAGTTGTGGATCTGTGGAATTCTCTGCCTCAGAAGGCAGTGGAGGCCAATTCTCTGGATGCTTTCAGGAAAGGGTTAGATAGAGCTGTTAAAGATAGTGGAGTCAAGGGATATGGGGAGAAGGCAGGAATGGGGTACTGATGGTGGATGACCAGCCATGATCACAGTGAATGGCAGTGCTGGCTCGAAGGGCCGAATGGCCTACTCCTGCACCTATTGTCTGTTTCTGTTGACTCACTTCCACAACCTCTGCATCTTATGTTCTCTATTTATTTCTCATTTCTCTATGATTATTATTATTTTATCTCTTGTATTTGCACACATTGTTGTCATTTACACATTGGTTGTTTGGTTACTGGGTTGGGTGCGGTCTTTCATTTATTATGTTGTGATTCTTGGATTTACTGAGTAAGACCATAAGACATAGCAGCAGAATTAGGCCATTTGGCCTATCGAGTCTGCCCCACCATCCAGTCATGGCTGACCCTTGTTTCTCCTCCTCAACCTCACTCCTCGGCCTTTTTCCTGAAGCCTTTGATGCCCCATCCAATCAAGAAACTATCAAACTCTGCCTTAAATACACCCAACGACCTGGCCCCCACAGCTGCCTCTGGTAATAAATTCCACAAATTCACCACACTCTGGCTAAAGAAATTTCTCTGCATCTCTGTTTTAAATGGGCGCCCCTCTACCCTGAGGCTGTGCCCACTTGTCTTAGACTCCCTCGCCATGGGAAATGGGAAACGTCTTTTCCACATCTTTTCTGTCTAGTCCATTCAACATTTGAAAGGTTTCAATGAGATCCCCCCTCATCCTTCTAAATTCCAGTGAGTACAGACCCAGAGCTATCAAACATTTCTCAGAGGCTAACACTCTCAATCCTGGAATCATCCTTATGCACCTCCTCTGAACCCTCTCCAGTGCCACCACATCTTTTCTGAGATGAGGAGCCCAAAACTGTTCACTGTCGTCAAGGTGAGGTCTCACCAGTGCCTTATAAAGCCTCAGCATCACATCCCTGCTCTTATATTTGAGACCCCTTGAAAGGAATGTTAATTATAGTATTTGCCTTCCTCATCACCAACTCTATCTACAAGTTAACCTTTAGGTTGTTCTGCACGAGGACTGCCAATTCCCTTTGCACCTCAGATTTTTGGATTTTCTGCCCATTTAGAAAGTCTGCACATTTATTTCTACTACCAAAGAGCATGACCATGCATTTTCTGACATTGTATTTCATTCGCTACTCTCCTGCCCATCTCCTGATCTGTTTAAGTCCTTCTGCAGCCGACCCATTTCCTCAACCCTGCCTGCCCCTCCACCAGTCTTCATATCATCTGCAAACTTGACAACAAAGTCATCTATTTCATCATCTATATCATTGATATCCAGCATAAAAAGAAGCGGTCGTAACACTGACTCCTGCAGAACACCACTACTTACTGGCAACCAACCAGAAAAGGATCCTCTTATTACCACTCGCTGCCTTCTACCAGTCAGTCAATGCTTGTAACTTTCCTGTAATACTATGGGTTCTTAACGTGGTAAGCAGGCTCATATGTGGCACCTTGTCAAAGGCCTTCTGAAAGTCCAAATATACAACATGGCAGCATCCCCTTTATCTATCCTACATGTAATCTTCTCAAAGAATTCCAACAGGTTCATCGGGCAAGATTTTCCCTTAAGGAAACCATACAGTATTTGTCCTATCTTGTTCTGTGTTTCCAAGTACTCGAGAACTTCATCCTTAACAATTGACTCCAACAACTTCCCAACCACTGAGTTCAGGCTAACTGGTCTATAATTTCATTTCTGTTGCTTTCCTGGAGTCTTAAAGAGTGGGGTGACATTTGCAGTTTTCCAGTTATCTGGCACCATGCTAGAATCCAATGATTTTGAAAGATAATTACTAATGCCCTCACAATCTCTATTGCTATCTCTTTCAGAACCGTAGGGTGCAGTACATCTGGTCCGAGTGACATGTACCTTCAGGTCCTTCAGCTTTTTGAGCACCTTCTCACTTGCAATTGTAACTGCACTGATTTCTCTTCCCTCACACCTTTACACCCTTTAAGGTGGGGGGTAATATGGGATGGAGAGTTTAAGGGGCAGCACAACATTGTGGGCTGAAGGGCCTGTATTGCGCTGTACTATTCTATATTCAATATCTGGCACACTGCTAGTGTCTTCTGCAAAGACTGATGCAAAATACCCATTTAGTTCATTAGCCATCTCCTTGTCCCCCTTTATTATTTCTCCACCCTCGTATTCCAGCGGTCCTATATCCACTCTCATCTCTCTGTTATTTTTAACACACTTGAAAAAACTATTACTACGCACTTTGATATTGTTTGCTATTTGTTTTCACATTTCATCTTTTCCCTCCTGTTATTCTTTCTGTAGGCTGTTAAAAGCTTCCCAATCCTCTGTCTTACCACTAATTTTTGCATTGTTGGATGCACTTTCTTTTGCTTTTACATTAGCTGTGACTTCCCTCATCAGCCCCATTTTGCCATTTGAGTGTTTCTTCATTTTTAGGAAAACATCTATCCTGCATCTTCCTCATTTTTCCCACAAACTCACACCATTGCTTCTCTGCTTGATCCCTGCCAGCATCTGCTTCCAATTTACTTTGGCCAACTCCTCTCTCATACCACTGTAATATTCTTTACTTCACTGAAATACTGATACGTCAGACTTTTCTTTCTTCCTATCAAATTTCAAGTTGAACACAATCATATTGTCATCACTGTTTCCTAAGGATTCTTTTACCTTAAGCTCCCTAATCATCTCAGGTTCATTATATAACACCCAATCTAATGTAGCTGATCCCTGTTCTAAAAAGCCATCTTGTAGGTATTCAACAAACTCACTCCCTTGAGATCTATTTCCAACCTGATTTTCCCAATCTATCTGCATGTTGAAATCTCCCATGACTATCATAACATTGCTCTTTGGCACGTCTTTGCTATTTCCTGTTGTAATCTGTGGTCCATATCCAGGCTGCTGTTTGGAGGTCTGTATATAACTGCCGTCAGTGTCCTTTTACCCTTGCAGTTTCGAAACTCAATGCAGAATGATTCAGCATCTTCTGATCCTATATCACATCTTTCTACTGAATTGATGCCACCCCCTCTGCCTACCTTCCCATCTCTCTGATACAACATGTAACCTTGGACATTTAGCTCCCAACTGCAAGCATCCTTCTGCCACGACTCAGCGATGGCCATGACAGCATGTCTGACAATCTGTAATAGGGCAATAAGATCATCCACCTTATTTCTTATACTCTGTGGGTAGAGATATAACACCCTGAGTACAGTATCGCTACCCTTTGATTCTGCATCCCTCATGCACTGATACCCACCCTGCTGGCTGTGGTGATGTCCTATCATCTGCCTGCCCTTCCTGACAGTCTAATTGCATGCTATCTTTGCTTTTTTACCCTCCATCCTATCCTGAGTGCCTTCACTCTGGTTCCTACAACCCCACCCTTGCCACATTAGTTTAGCCCTCCCCTACCGCTCTAACAAACCAGCAGTATACCCAGAAGAAAACTAATCTCAGGGTTGTATATGGTGACAGAAATATATTTTGATAATACATTTACTTTCAGCTTTGAACTTTGTAGCAGAGAGCCGGGTGTTGTACTGGTCTGTGTCCTCACTGGCCGGTGCTGTGCTCTGGCAGCTCAGTGTGCCTGGTATACAGTGTCAGTGTTTTTACTGAAGTGTGTCCTTATTACACAATTGACCTTGTCCAGCCTGGAGCTGAGAAGATTCAATGGCGACCAGAATGATTTGTTTTGGTCACCCTGCTGTATGACAGACACCATTAAGCTGGAAAGAGTGCAGAGGAGATTTGTGGAAAGGATTTTAGACAATTTTCCCTGGAATGTTGGAGAATGAGTTCTGATATTGCAGAGGCGTATAAATTCATGAGAAATCTGGGTTGGATCAAAGAGAACAGTCTTTTTGCCAGTGTTGGGGAATCAAGAACTGGAGGGCATTGGTTTAAGATGGGATGTAATAGGGACCTGAAGGGCAACTTTTCCACACACAGGCTGATCAGTAAATGGAATGAGCTGCTATGGGGAGTGGTTGAGTCAGCTACATTAAAAAGGCACTTAGGCGGGTAGATGGAAAGGAAAGGTTTTGAAGGATATGGGTCAAATGGAAGGAAATGAGACAAGGGGGAGGACAACCTTGTTCATAATGTGGTGGTGAGGGGGTTACAGACCATGAGCTCAGATGGGAACTTTGGTCAGCATGGACTATTTGAGCTGAAGGGCTCGTTTCTGTGCTGTGTGAATTTGACTCTAAACCCTGGTGACTTATTTCAATGACATTAAACTTTTCTAAATGACATTATTTCTTTATAGATTATAGACTCCAGTACCTGAAGTGAAGTTAACTGGACTACAGTTACCTGCTTTTCATCTTTCACCCATCTTCAACAATGGTTTTCAACTCCACTGGGACCTTTCTGTAACAGTGAGTTTTGACAGACTTCAATGTCTCTACTTTCTCTCCAGACTTCCTGTGAAAGCCTCCAGTGCAGGTCTTTGGGACCAAGTAATGTTTGCGTTTAGTCCCATTAGTTTTTTCCCTCGTGATGGTGATTGTACGCATTATGGCACAATATTGAAATGTCACCATCTGTGGGATGTTTGCTGCGCCAGCACTGTGAACACTAATGCAAATTACTGGAGTTAACTTCTCTGCTTTTTCCTTGTTAGTTTTAGTTTTTGTCTCATCACTGGTTCCTGGAAAAGTCCTGATCTTCTTGTCTGCCTCCTTTGACCACAGAATGTTCTTTGCTGTCTGTGATCCCTCTATCTAATTGGGATCAACGTCTGCTGAGTGTTACGAACACTCTCTCCTTAAACATCTGCCACTGCTCATTACTGACCTGTCCCTGAGCCTATTTACCCCATCTGCCCCAGACAACTCCACTGTCACGTCTCTGTAATTGTCTTTATTTAGGTTGAGGACACTGGTTCTGACCTGGTGTTCACCCTCAATCTGTGGTCTGGAGATCTCCCACATTGTGATCACTTCTTCAGGGATCCTTCACCACAAGATCTCTCTGTAATCCCACCTCATTGCACAGATTACATCTGAAATGGCCCGTTCATGGGTAAGATACTGCTGTAGGAAACTGTCTCTGACCATTCCACAAATTCCTCTTCCACTGTACCAGTTAGATTAGCTTAATCAATACACAGACTGAAGCAAACACACAGAAAATGCTGGAGGAACTCAGCAAACAGTTGACATTTCGGGCTGAGAACGTTCATCGGGATTAGAAAGAAAGGGACAAAAGCCAGAATAAGGTGGTGGGGGAGGGGGAGGAGGACAAGTGAGGGGTGGGGAACGTGTGGTTTGTGGAGGGATGATGATGTGAGGAGCTGGGTGACAGGCAGAAAAGGCAAAGAGATGGAGGGAAAGAAATCTAATAGGAGAGAATGATGGACCATGGGATGACACGGAGGAGGTGGAGAACCACAGAGAGTTGATGGGCAGGTCATGAGGGTGCGTGAGGAGAGGTGGCAAAAGTCAGAAGAAAAGTAGTAGTTCACTGGGGGGGGGGTGGCAACAGAGGGTAATCATTTCTTGAATTTGGAGAAATCAGTGTTCATGCCTTCGAGGTCGGAGGCTGCACAGTCAGAATATGAGGATTTGCTCATCCAACCTGTACTTGGCCTCACTGTAGCGAGAGAGGAGGCCGTGTACGGACATGTTGGTGATGGCCCTCTGCAGGTCAGGGTCGATCATGGATATTGCACCCTAGTGTCAAAGTCAATATGTAAGTCAGGGAAGTGTGATATGTAAAGCAAGCAGTTGCCCATGCAGGGGCCCCTGCTCTCCACACAGCTGATGAATGCAAAGCAACGGCAGAGACCGATACAGTCAGGCACCAGCGGTGTTGCAGGATTGCCAGTCTGCATTGAACACAGGACCGACAGGGAATCCAGCTCCGGATTGTTCCTCAGGGTTTACTCCCGAAGTCTTCCCATGAATGGGTCTAGCCACAGCCCAGTGGAGGTTTGAGATCAGAATTTTTCTTCCACTGGATCTGCCAAGTATGGCTGAGGAGCCTCATCTGCCCATAGCAGTTGGTTATATGATGCCAATAAACCCATTTGCATCTTCCCCTGTCATTAGAAACAGTTTGTCGGATGTCGTAGCTAAGCCATATGTAAAAGCCAGGAGCTGGACTTGGTTGACAGAGACAATCTGAGGCACACACCATTGGCAGCATTTAATTGGAAGTGGGAGCTTTGCCCATTATTACCCCACCACCGGTTAAAACAGCTGTAAGGGACCGATATGTCGGTATGTGAATGGGAAACTCAATTGGAATGGGTTGTCACCAGCAGATCATGGTTGTTGCAGCTCACAGAGCAAAGATACTCGATGCAGCGCTACCCTAATCTGCTTCTGATTAAATCTCTCATGACAATCACAGTTCCATTCTCATCTCTCTTTGATATTTCCCCTCTTTGTGTTTTATCCCATCAGGAGGAACACCTGAGGATCTTGAGACCACTCCTCCCCATGTCTTCTTTCCCTCCCCCTTTCACCATCACTGTCGCTACATGTAAAGTGCCGATGAAAAGTATTCACGCCCCTTGGAAGTTTTCATCTTTTATTGTTTCACAACATTGAATCACTTTGGTTGAATTTGGCTTTTTTTTATACTGATCAACGGTAAAAAAAACTCATTTGTGTCAAAGTGAAAACAGATCTCTAAATTAATTACAGATATAAAAACATAAAACAATTGCCTGTATAAGTATTCACCCCCTTTAATATGACACACCAAATCATCACTGGTGCAGCCACTTGGTTTTAGGAGTTACATAATCAGTTTAATGGAGATCACCATGTGTAGTCAAGGTGTTTCAATTGATTGTAGTAAAAATATGTCTGTTTCTGGAAGGTCCAACTACTGGTGAGTCAGTATCCTGGGAGAAACTACAGCATGAAGACAAATTAACACTCCAAGCAGCTCTGCAAAAATGTTTTGGAAAAACACATGTCAGGAGATGGATTCAAGTCACTAAATACCCTTGGAGTACAGTTATGTCACTCATCCAGAAATGGGAAGAATATGGCACAGCTGTAAATCTGCCAAGAGCGGACCGTCCTCAAAAACTGAGTGACCGTGCAAGAAGGGGACCAGTGAGAGAGGCTCCAAGTGACCTGTGACAACTCTGGAGGAGTTACAAGCTGCAGTGGCTGAGATGGGAGAGACTGTGCACACAACAACTGTTGCCCAGGTGCTTCACCAGTTGCAGCTTTTTGGGAGAGGGGTGAAGAGAAAGCCACTGAAAAATGCTCTCATGAAGCCTTGCCTGGAATTTGCCAGAAGTGACAGACCCTGAAGTCAGCTGGAAGAAGTTTCTATGGTCTGACATAAACAAAATTGCCCTTTTTGACCATCAAACTGAACACTAAGTTTGGCGGAAGCCAGTGATGGCAAACACAAAACCAAAGCTACACAGGAACACCTTAAAACAAAGTTAATATCCTGCAGCGGCCAAGTCAGAGTCCAGACCTCAATCTAATTGTGGCTGGACTTGAAATGGACAGTTCACACACAAACTGCATGCACTCTGACAGATCTTCAGCAGTTTTGTGAAGAAGAAGGGGAAAAATTGCAGTGTCCAGGTGTGCAAAGCTGATAGAGACCTATCCACACAGAGTCTACTATGATTATTGCCAAAGGTGCATCAACTAATTACTGACTTGAAGGAGGTGAATACTTATCCGTCAATTATTTTGTGTTTTATATTTGTAATTAAATTAGATCCCTTTTTAAAGATCTTTTCATTTCGACACCACAGTGTCTTCTCTGATGATCAGTGTTTTAAATTAAATCCACTATGATTCAACGTTGTAAAACAATAAAACATGAAAACATCCAGTGAGACTAAATACTATAGGCACTGTATCCACCCCCTCACCAGCACATTATGAACAAATCCACTCGGCTCCTTTCCATTTTGCCGATTCCGTGTGGAACATGGAACATGATGGAAGGTTGAGTTCCCAGTCCCAGTCCCTGTAACCATGTCCCTGCAATACCTGGTAGATCAAACATATTCGTGAAAACGCAATTTGGAATAGGTGGCAACCTGCCCCTTGGCCCACAATATACGTGCTAATCATAATAATATTGAGAATTTATAAAGTACTGGTGTGGTCTCACTTGGAGTATTGTGAGCAGTTTTGGGCCCTTTATCTTAGGAAGGATGGGCTGAAACTGGATGGGTTTCAAAGGACGTTCTCAAAATTGATTCCAGGATTAAACAGCTTGTCATATGAAGAGTGTTTAGTGGCTCTGGGCCTGTATTCACTAGAATATCAAATGGTGAAAGACCTTGATAAATTGCATGTACAGAGGATGGGAGTATCTAAGACCAGAGGACACAGGCTCAGAATAGAGGAGGATCCTTGTAGAATGTGGAGATGAGGAATTTCTTGAGCCACAGAGTGGTGAATCTGTGGAATTCATTGCCAAAGGCAGCTATTGATCCAAGACTTCATGTATATTTATATGTAGAGGTTGATAGATTCTTGATTGGTCAGGGCATGAAGGGACACATGGAGAAGGCAGGAGATTGGGGCCGAGAGGAAAATTGGATCAGCCACAATGCCTAAGCAGGCCATGCCTTTCCAAACGTGCATAAATCCTGTACCTCAATATCCTCCCCAGTAGCTTCTCTACCACTGAAATGAGGCTGCCCTGCCTATAGAAACACAGAAAACCTACAGCACAATACAGGCCCTTCAGCCCACCAAGCTGTGCCGATCATGTCCTTACCTTAGATTACCTCGGCTTACCCATAGACCTCTATTTTTCTAAGCTCCATGGATCCATCCAGGAGTCTCTTAAAAGACCCTATTGTTTCCACCTCGACCACCGCCGCCAGAAGCCAAGTCATCGCACTCACCACTCTCTGCGTAAAAAAAAAAAAAAAAAATCTCTTCTGCACCTTCTTCCAGGCACCTTAAAACTATGCCCTCTCATGCTAGCCATTTCAGCCTTGGGGAAAAGCCTCTGATTATCCACACGATCAACGACTGTCATTATCGTGTACACACCTATCAGGTCACCTCTCATCCTCCGTCACTCCAAGGAGAAAAGGCCGAGTTCACTCATCCTATTCTCATAAGGCATGCTCCCCAATCCAGGCAACATCCTTGTAAATCTCCTCTGCACCCTTTCCATGGTTACCACTCCTTCCTGTAGTGAGGCGACCAGGATTGAGCACAGTACTCCAGGTGGGGTCTGACCAGGGACCTGCATATCTGCCACATTACCTCTCGGCTCTTAAGCTCAATCCCACGGTTGATGAAGGCCAATGCACCATATGCCTTCTTAACCAGAGTCCACCTGCGTAGCAGCTTTGAGTGTCTTATGGGCTTGGACCCCAAGATCCCTCTGATCCTCCACACTGCCAAGTGTCTTAACATTAATGCTATATTCTGACATCATATTTGACCTACCAAACTGAACCACCTCACACTTACATGGGTTGAACTCCATCTTCTACTTCTCAGCCCAGTTTTGCATCCTACCAATGTCCCGCTATAACTTCTGACAGTACTCCACACTATCCACAACACATCCACCCTTGGTTTTACCAGCAAATTTACTAACCCATTCCTCCACTTCCTCATCCAGGTCATTTATAAACATCATGAAGAGTAGGGGATCCCAGAACAGATCTCTGAGGCACACCAGTGGTCACAAACTGCCATGCAGAATATGACCCATCTACAACCACTCTTTGCCTTCTGTGGGCAAGCCTGTTTCTGGATCCACAAAGGAATGTCTCCTTAGATCCCATGCCTCCTTACTTTCTCAGTAAGTCTTGCATGGGGTAGCTTATCACATGCCTTGCTGAAATCCATATACATTATATCTTGGGCTCTACCTTCATCAATGTGTTTAATGAAATCCTCAAAAAATTTAATCAGGCTCGTAAGGCACGACCTGCCTTTGACAAAGCCAAGCTGACTATTCCTGATCATATTATGCCTCTCCAAATGTTCATAAATCCTGCCTCTCAGGATGTTCTCCATCAACTTACCAACCACTGAAGTAAGACTCACTGGTCTGTAATTTCCTGGGCTATCTCTACTCCCTTTCTTGAATAAGGGAACAACCTCCGCAACCCTCCAATCCTCCGGAACCTCTCCCGTTGTTATTGATGATGCAAAGATCCTCGCCATAGGCTCAGCAATCTCCTCCCTCACTTCCAGCAATAGCCAGGGTACATCCCGTCCAGTCCCAGTGACTTATCCAACTTGATGCTTTCCAAAAGCTCCAGTACATCCTTAATATCTATATGCTCAAGCTTTTCAGTCACCTGCAAGTCATCCCTACAATCGCCAAGATCCTTTTCCATAGTGAATACTGAAGCAAAGTATTCATTAAGTACCTCTGCTATCTCCTTCGGTTCCATACACACTGTTCCACTGTCACACTTGATTGGTCCCATTCTCTCACGTCTTATCCTCTTGCTCTTCACATACTTGTAGAATGCTTTAGGGTTTTCCGTAATCCTGTCTGCCAAGGCCTTCACATGGCATCTTTTGGCTCTCCTAATTTCATTCTTAAGCTTCTTCCTGCTAGCCTTTTAATCTTCTAGATTCATATCATTACCTCGTTTTTTGAACCTTTCGTAAGCTCTTCTATCTTCTTGACTGGATTTACAACTGCCTTTGTACACCACGGTTCCTGTACCCTACCGTCCTTTCCCTGTCTCATTGGAATGTACCTATGCAGAACCCCACACAAATATCCCCTGAGGATTTGCTACATTTCTTCCATACATTTCCCTGGGAACATCTGTTTCCAACTTATGCTTCCAAGTTTGCCTGAATAGCCTCATATTTCTCCTTACTCCGATTAAACGTTTCCCTAACTTGTCTGTTCCTATCCCTCCCTTATACTATGGTAAAGGAGATAGAATTGTGATCACTATGTCCAAAATGCTCTCCCACTGAGAGACCTGACACCTGACCAGGTTCATTTCCCAATACCAGATCAAATACAAGTCTCTCCTCTTGTAGGGTTATCTACATATTGTGTCAAGAAACCTTCCTGAACACACCTAACAAACTCAACCCCATCTAAACTCCTCACTCTAGGGAGATGCCATTCAATATTTAGGCAAATTAAAATCTCCCACCACAACAACCCTGTTATTGTTACATCTTTGCAGAATCTGTCTCCCTACCTGCTCCTCGATGTCACTGTTACTATTGGGTGGTCTATAAAAAGCACCCTGTAGATTTATTGATCCCTTCCTATTCCTAACTTCCACCCACAGAGACTCTGTAGACAACCCCTCCCTCACTTCTTCCATTTCTGCAGCCATGATACTATCCCTGATCAACAGTGTCACGCCCATACCACTTTTGCCTCCTTCCCTGTCCTTTCTGAAACATCTAAAGCCTGGCACTTGAAGTAGCTATTCTTGCCCCTGCAACATCCAAGTCTCCGTAATGGCCACAACATCATAGCTCCAAGTGCTGATCCATGCTTTAAGCTCATCCGCATTTTTCATAATATTCCTTGCATTAAAATAGACACATCTCAAACAATCGGTCTAAGTGCGCCCCTTGTCTATCACCTGCCTATTCTCCTTTTCCAAGCTTTCTTTATCTGAGTGCCAACCTCCCTTTCCTCCGTCACTTCAGTTCAGTTCCTACCCCCTACAGTGCTAGTTTAAACTCTCTCCAACAGCCTTAGTAAACCTCCCCGCCAGGATATTGGTCCCTTTGGGATTCAAATGCAATTTGTCCTGTTTGTACAGGTCACACCTGCCCCAAAAGAGGTCCCAAAGATCCAGAAATCTGAATCCCTGCCCCCTGCTCCAATCCTTCAGCCAGGCATTTATCCTCCACCTCATTCTATTCCTGTACTCCTGAGATTACCTGTGAGGTCCTGCTGCTCAACTTCCTTCCAAACTCCCTGCAGTCTGTTTTCAGGACCTCCTCCCTTTTTCTACATATGTCATTGGTACCAATATGTCCCACAACCTCTGGCTGTTCTCCTACCTACTTCAGGGTATCGTGGATGTGATCAGAAACTTCCCACACCCTGGCACCTGGGAAGCAAACTACCATCCGTGTTTCTTACCTGTGTCGACAGAATCGCTTGTCCAACCACCTAACTATAGAGTCCCCTATCACTGCTGCCATCCTCTTCCTTTCCCTGCCCTTCTGAGCCACAGGGTCAGGCTCTGTGCCAGAGGCGTGGCCACTGTTGTTTCCCCAGGAAGGTTGTTCACCCCCCCCCAACAGTACTCAAACAGGAGTACTTATTGTTATGTGTGACAGAAACTGGGGTACTCTCTAGCAACAGGAATTCTGCAGATGCTGGAAATTCAAGCAACAAACATAAAAGTTGCTAGTGAACGCAGCAGGCCAGGCAGCATCTCTAGGAAGAGGTGCAGTCGATGTTTCAGGCCAAGACCCTTCGTCAGGACTAACTGAAGGAAGAGTGAGTAAGGGATTTGAAAGTTGGAGGGGGAGGGGGAGATCCAAAATGATAGGAGAAGACAGGAGGGGGAGGGATGGAGCCAAGAGCTGGACAGGTGATAGGCAAAAGGGATACGACAGGATCATGGGACAGGAGGTCCGGGAAGAAAGACAAGGAGGGTGTGGGGGGGGGTACCTAGAGGATGGGCAAGGGGTATATTCAGAGTGACAGAGTGAGAAAAAGGGGAGAGAGAGAAAGAATGTGTGTATAAAAATAAGTAACAGATAGGGTACGAGGGGGAGGTGGGGCATTAGCGGAAGTTAGAGAAGTCGATGTTCATGCCATCAGGTTGGAGGCTACCCAGACGGAATATAAGGTGTTGTTCCTCTAACCTGAGTGTGGCTTCATCTTTAAAGTAGAGGAGGCCGTGGATAGACATGTCAGAATGGGAATGGGATGTGGAATTAAAACGTGTGGTCACTGGGAGATCCTGCTTTCTCTGGCGGACAGAGCGTAGGTGTTCAGCAAAGCATCTCCCAGTCTGTGTCGGGTCTCGCCAATATACAAAAGGCCACATCGGGAGCACCGGACGCAGTATATCACCCCAGCCGACTCACAGGTGAAGTGTTGCCTCACCTGGAAGGACTGCTTGGGGCCCTGAATGGTGGTAAGGAAGGAAGTGTAAGGGCATGTGTAGCACTTGTTCCGCTTACACGGATAAGTGCCAGGAGGGAGATCAGTAGGGAGGGATGGGGGTGACGAATGGACAAGGGAGTCACGTAGGGAGCAATCCCTGTGGAATACAGGGTGGGGGGAGGGAAAGATGTGCTTAGTGTTGGGATCCCGTTGGAGGTGGTGGAAGTTACGGAGAATAATGTGTTGGACCCGGAGGCTGGTGGGGTGGTAGGTGAGCACCAGGGGAACCCTATTCCTAGTGGGGTGGTGGGAGGATGGAGTGAGAGCAGATGTACGTGAAATGGGGGAGATGTATCAGTATTACAATTGAACAAAGAGAACTATGGTGCTGTGAGGGAGGAGCTGGCCAAAGTTCAGTGGAACAATATCCTAGCAGGGATGACAGTGGAAAAGCAATGGCAGTGTTTCTGGGAATAATGCGGAAGGTGCAGGATCAGTTCATTCTAAAGAGGAAGGAAGATCCTGAGGGGAGTAAGGGGAGGCATAGCTGACAAGGGAAGTAATGGACAGTATAAAAATAAAAGAGAAGTATAACATAGCAAAGATGAGTGGGAAGCTGGAGGATTGGGAAACTTTTAAAGAGCAACAGAAGGTAACTAAAAAGGCAATACGCGGAGAAAAAATGAGGTACGAAGATAAACTAGCCAAGAATATAAAGGAGGATAGTAAAAGCTTCTTTAGGTATGTGAAAAGGAAAAAAAAAAATAGTTAAGACCAAAATTGGGCCCTTGAAGACAGAAACGGGTGAATTTATTATGGGGAACAAGGAAATGGCAGACGAGTTGAACAGGTACTTTGGATCTGTCTTCACTGGAGAAGACACAAACAATCTCCCAGATATAATAGTGGCCAAAGGACCTAGGGTAATGGATGAAATGAAGGAAATTTATATCAGGCAGGAAATATTGTTGGATAGACTGTTGGGTCTGAAGGCTGATAAGTCCCCGGGACCTGATGGTCTGCATCCCAGGGTACTTAAGGAGGTGGCTTTAGAAATCGTGGATGCATTGGTAATCATTTTCCAATGTTCTATAGATTCAGGATCAGTTCCTGTGGATTGGAGGGTGGCTAATGTTGTCCCTATCTTCAAGAAGGGAAGAAGAGAGAAAACAGGGAATTATAGACCAGTTAGCCTGACGTCTGTGGTGGGAAAGATGCTGGAGTCAATTATAAAAGATGAAATTATGACACATCTGGATAGCAGTAACAGGATCGGTCCGAGTCAGCATGGACATACAAAGGGGAAATCGTGTGTGACTAATCTTCTGGAATTTTTTGAGGATGTATCTATGAAAATGGACAAGGGAGATCCAGTGGATGCAGTGTACCTGGACTTTCAGAAAGCCTTTCATAAAGTCCCACAAAGGAGATTATTGGGCAAAATTAGGGCATGTGGCATTGGGGGCAGAGTACTGACATGGATTGAAAATTGGCTGGCTGACAGAAAACAAAGAGTGGCGATTAACGGGTCCCTTTCGGAATGACAGGCAGTGATGAGTGGGTTACCGCAGGGTTCAGTGATGGGACCACAGCTGTTTACAATATATATTAATGATTTAGATGAGGGAATTATAAGTAACATTAGCAAATTTGCCGATGACACAAAGCTGGGTGGCAGTGTGAAATGTGAGGAGGATGTTATGAGAATGCAGGGTGACTTGGACAGGCTGGTTGAGTGGGCAGATGCATGGCAGATGCAGCTTAATGTGGATAAATGTGAGGTTATCCACTTTGGTGGTAAGAACAGGAAGGCAGATTATTATCTAAATGGAGTCAAGTTAGGAAAAGGGGAAGTACAACGAGATCGAGGTGTCCTTGTACATCAGTCACTGAAAGCAAGCATGCAAGTACAGCAGGCAGTGAAGAAAGCTCATGGCATGCTGGCCTTCATAACAAGGGGAATTGAGTATAAGTCCTTCTGCAATTGTACAGGGTCCTGGTGAGACCACACCTGGAATACTGTGTGCAGATTTGGTCTCCAAATTTGAGGAAGGACATTCTTGCTATTGAGGGAGTGCAGCGTAGGTTCACAAGGTTAATTCTCGGGATGGCGATGTTGAAAGATTGGAGCGACTGGGCTTGTATACTCTGGAATTTAGAACGCTGAAAGGGGATCTTATTGAAACATATAAGATTAAGGGATTGGACACGCTGGAGGCAGGAAGCATGTTCCTGCTGATGGGTGAGTCCAGAACCAGAGGCCACAGTTTAAGAATAAGGGGTAGGCCATTTAGACCGGAGTTGAGTGGTGGATATATGGAATGCCTGCCCCAGAAGGCTGTGGAGGCCAAGTCTCTGGATGCTTTCAAGAAAGAGATGGATAGAGTTCTTAACAATAGCGGAATCAAAGGTTATGGGGGTAAGGCAGGAACTGGATACTGATTGTGGATGATCAGCCATGATCACAGTGAATGGCGGTGCTGGCTCGACGGGTCGAATGGCCTACTCCTGCACCTATTGTCTATTGTATGTTCCTGCTCGTTTAAACCCTTCCGTGCAGCTGGAGGGAATCTCCCCGTAAACATATTGTCTCCCCTCCACCTTGGACCCGTCTCCCCTTCATTTCGAGAGTCCAATGATCCTTGTACCTGAAGCCCCCACCCACCTCACACCAGCTCCTCAGCCACACCTTTACCTGGGCTTTCGAAGGCGCCAGAAGCGCGGTCTATATATCTGGTTATGTATCCTGTTCCTGTATGTGACCGGTCTTTCATTTCCCTGGGGACTCAGAGGAACAAATGTTCTAATGAATCAATCCTCTCATCACTGGAAGTGACTGCACCCTCGCCCACCAACTGCTGTGTGTGAGGGCGCTCGCACTGGTCATGGAGCCGGGAGGGACAGACCGAGGTCCTCCGGGATTTGTAGAATGGAAAAGCACTTCCTATAATTTAAAGCAGGAAAATCAGCAAAAACCCAGAAACCGTTCAGTACGTACGTGGTGTGTGAGGGAGTTTTGTTTTTCGCTGGAGCGTTTTGTGTCGGATGAATCGTTGGAAATTGGCGGTTGTGGTAAAGTGAAGGCGGAGCTGGACGATTGGAGGCCGCTCTCGGCTCTGTCCGTCACTCTGACTCTGTCTCCACCCCTCCCCGCCTCTGTCTCTCTGCGCGTTTCTCGGGCAGGTCGGGGCGCTGTGTATAAAAGGAGACAGCAACAGGCAGTTCGTCAGTGAGCAGCGACCTGAGTGAAGCAGTATCATGTCTGGCAGAGGGAAAGGAGGCAAAGGACTGGGCAAAGGCGGAGCCAAGCGGCACCGTAAAGTGCTCCGTGATAACATCCAGGGCATCACCAAACCGGCCATCCGCCGTCTGGCTCGCCGTGGCGGCGTCAAGCGGATCTCGGGTCTGATCTACGAGGAGACCCGCGGGGTGCTGAAGGTTTTCCTGGAGAATGTGATCCGGGATGCGGTCACCTACACTGAACACGCCAAGCGCAAGACGGTCACTGCCATGGATGTGGTGTACGCTCTGAAACGCCAGGGCCGCACTCTCTATGGCTTCGGCGGCTGAAAATCTCCCACTTCCTCCCGAGCACGAAACAACGGCTCTTTTAAGAGCCACCCACCGCCTCACGGACGGAGCCGTATCCACACACAAAATTTTGATTATTTTTTATCGATACATTCACCTGAGTTACATTTGCAACAGATTAATCGGTTCCGCTTGAAATCAACCTGCGAACCTGCCTTTCCAGTCCGTGATTACAATAAAATCTCTGAATTCATTAAGGTCGATCTTAAACCTTTTATCCGTCTCGGACAGAAATAAGTTCACTCGTTTAGAGAAACGATTCCGTAATTATGCATTTAAATCTTAACTGAGGGATTTAGATATTAAATAAAAGTGAAATTGTATAATCCGTGATAGAATTAATTGCAAATAAAAATAATCAGGCAGTTGCTGGCTGCTCTGAAATTGGCGGGCGATTTGAACTGTATCCCGCGCTAATCACATTGCATTCTGATTGGATGACCTCCGACCGCCACTTAAGAGTTTCTCATTTGGCCCTTAATTGTTATTCGCCATCAGCCTGCATGAAATGAGTCAACCAATCGCAGAAACTAGATCCTTTAATAGACACCTGATGACGAGCCAATCAGAGGCGATGGGACAGTCCTTCTCAAACAGTATATAGTCACGTCCCTGAACCCGTTCCGTCTATATTGTTCCTGTATTTCAGCCTGTGTTCTCGGTTCTGAAAGAGAATGGCCCGCACCAAGCAGACAGCGCGTAAATCGACCGGAGGGAAAGCTCCTCGTAAACAGTTAGCGACCAAAGCGGCGCGAAAGAGCGCTCCAGCCACCGGCGGAGTGAAGAAGCCTCATCGCTACCGGCCTGGCACCGTGGCTCTGCGGGAGATCCGGCGCTACCAGAAATCCACCGAGCTGCTCATCCGCAAACTTCCCTTCCAGCGCCTGGTGCGGGAAATCGCTCAGGACTTCAAAACCGATCTGCGCTTCCAGAGCTCGGCCGTCATGGCCCTGCAGGAGGCTAGCGAGGCTTACCTGGTCGGGCTGTTTGAGGACACTAACCTGTGCGCCATCCACGCCAAGCGAGTCACCATCATGCCCAAGGACATCCAGTTGGCCCGCCGCATTCGCGGGGAGCGCGCCTAAACCCGGCCTCCACACCAAGCACAAGAAAAGGCTCTTTTAAGAGCCACTACCACAGCAAAGGAAAGGGCAGTCGCTTGCTGATCATTGTATTATCGTAGTGACGATCTGCCTTCCTGATGGGGTTATTTGGTTTTGCACTGATTGACCGCGATCATCAGCTGTTCTGTGCCGTCAGGTTGATTCAGCGAGGGAAAGGAGATGAACGTGCTCCCTCCCCGTCAGGGTCTTACCTGGCCCTTCATTTCTCCCACAAACCTGGCATGTACAGCTGCTGCGGCTGTTACCGTTTTGTTTGCTTTGGACATGCCCGGCTGTCCTTGCAGTGGGAGCATGTGGTCGCGCTGGGAACAGAGGGGGGTTTCCTGGAGCGGTGATCCCAGGCAATAGTGGTTATTGTTTTTTTTAATTTGCTTTCCCTCTCTTGTACATATTAGATGTTGGTGTTTTGTGTGAATAAACTTATGTAGTTTTGTGGCTGGTAACTGAATGAAGGTCAGTCGGCAATGTCACGGGGTAGTTTATCATATATCTTCCCCCTGCAGTCCATCCCCAGAGACAGATCCCTCTCTCAAGACGCCCCCTCCCCTCTCACATGGGTTTCAGCAGTTCCCAATCAACTCAGCAGAATCGGGCTTTGGGGTGTGAGGCGCGTAATCTCCGCTGGAGTCAGTGTCTCAGTCACTCTCTCCCGGCATGGGAGAAGGGACTGGGTTTACACCTACATCACATGTCTCTCAATCTCAATCTCTCTCTCTCTCACACACACACACACACACACCCTGAGTGAAACTCAGTGTTTCACTTCAAATCTGGGACGTCACGGCGGCACCGAATGTCAGCGAAGTACCGGGAATATCGGGTTTTATGGGAGAAGTTCCCCCGGAAAACTAAGTCGGACCCGCAGCGGGAATCACAATATTTATGATCAGCTCTTTTCTGAGATGTGGGTGGCTCTGAGAAGAGCCGTTGGGTTCAAACACACACAAATGGTGTATTCTCGATTTACTTTTTGACTGCTGTCTTCTTGGGCTTCGGCGCCGCTTTCTTGGCCGCTGATTTCTTCACTGAGACTTTCTTAGCCGCTGGTTTCTTCGCTGCCGCTTTCTTGGCCGCAGGTTTCTTGGCTGCCGCTTTCTTGGCCGCTGGTTTCTTCGCTGCCGCTTTCTTGGCCGCAGGTTTCTTCGCTGCCGCTTTCTTGGCTGCTGGTTTCTTCGCTGCCGCTTGCTTAGCCGCTGGTTTCTTGGCGCCAGACTTCTTGCTGGAAGATTTCTTTACCGATGGCTTGTTCGCTTTCTTCACTGTTTTCACGGCACTTTTTCCTTGACCGGATTTAAAGGATCCCGAAAGACCCGCGCCCTTGGTCTGAACCAAGGAGCCGCTTTCCACTCTCTTCTTGATGCACATCCTGATCTGGGCGCGACGTTTCCCCACATCGACACCGCTGCTGGTCAGAGCCTTCATGATGGCCACAGCGGACATCCCCTTCCTATCGCGACAACCCGCCACAATCTTATCGATTTGTTCGCCCAGCTTGGGACCGGCTGGTTTGCTCCGGGCGGCCGCCTTCTTCTTGGGACTCTTCTTTGCGGCGGCGGGTGCGGCTGGAGGAGCCGTTTCGGCGGGTGCTGTCTCGGTCATGTCGGCAACTCTGGAAAATCCTTCTCACAATCAGACTGAATGAGAAATGAAGCGAAAGGCGGCGGCACAGAGCAATTTAAAGGCAGCGAGCGGACGGGGCGGAGACATCCTCCTGTCAGATCCCGGAGACTTCATTTTTCTGTGTTTCTCTCTCCTCGAAAACTCTCCAATTCCAATTAAAATCGGACATTCCGGAGACTCGGACTGGCCCCTGTCCGTCACTGAGGCCGCAAAGTTCGCTGGAAATAAAAGTTTATTCAAGATTAAAGGCAGCTCTTTCTATTTTAACCCGTTTCATTATTGCGCTGCCCGCGATCTCTCTCCCGATCAGTGACCTGTTCTCTGCTTTTGGACTGTAATACTAAAAGTAACGAAAACTTTGCGGTTTATTCCAGCTTCAGGACTGAGTGGGAGAGTGAGGCGATTCCGTAACAGAGAATTTTTTTTCATTTTGTTTATCAGACGCTGGGAAATCCTACGATATGTTCGGACTCACAAACACAGCAACAGTAGTCTAAACCGCCCGCCCCTTTTACACACTCTCTCTGACATAATGCTCCCAGCAACACACACAGAAAATGCTGGTGAACGCAGCAGGCCAGGCAGCATCTATAGGAAGAGGTACAGTCGACGTTTCGGGCCGGGACCCTTCGTCAGGACTCTGGTGCTAAATGTGGCCTGACTTGCTGGGTTCCTCCAGCATTTTGGCCATCAAAATTAACCGACAGTTTCCATGTCATATAACACTGATAAATCTGATTCTGATCCCAAGGAATAGAGGACAAAGGACATTGTCTGGCCAAATTCTCTGTGTAACTGAGAACCTCAGGTTCGGGAAACATCATTGGAAATCTTTTCTGCACTCTCCCCAGTTTAACCCCGTTTCCTATAACGGTGACGAGAGCTGTACACAAATCAGCAAGTGTGGCCTCCGGTCACTTACACAACTCTATCATAATGTCCGAACTGATATACTCAATCCCCTGACTAATGAAGACCAGCATGTTACGTTCTGCATCACCCTGTCTACCAGTGATATCTCTTTCAATGACCCGTGTGTGCACTTTACCCCTAAATCTCTCCAGTCCATTCCACTCCCTAATGACCGATCGTTCACAGTGTAAGTTGATTTAGGCCAGTTAGAAGAGTGGGCTGAAAGAACGCAGATGGAGTTTAATGTTCATAAATGTGAGGTGCTATATTTTGTTTGGACTAATCAAAATATGACATACATGGTAAATAGTAGAGCATTGAAGAATGCAGTAGAACAGAGGGATCGAGAAATAATGGTGCATAGTTCCGTGAAGGTGGAATCTCATGTTGATAGGGTGGTGAAGAAAGCTTTTGGTATGCTGGCCTTTATAAATCAGAGCATTGAGTATAGGAGTTGGTATATAATGTTGTAATTGTACAAGGCATTGGTAAGGCCAAATTTAGAGTATTGTGTACAGTTCTGGTCACCGAATTATAGGAAAGATGTCAAAAAAATTGAGAGAGTACAGAGAAGATTTACTAGAATGTTACCTGGGTTTCATCTCCTAAGTTACAGAGAAAGGTTGAACAAGTTGGGTCTTTATTCTTTGGAGCGTAGAAGGTTGAGGGGGGACTTGATAGAGGTATTTAAAATTATGAGGGGGATAGATAGAGTTGATGTGGATAGGCCTTTTCCATTGACAGTGGGACAGATTCAAACAAGAGGACATGAGTTGAGAGTTAAAGGGCAAAAGTTTAGGGGTAACATGACGGGGAACTTGTTTACTGGTAGCTCTGTGGAGTGAGCTTCCAGCAAAAGTGGTTGAGGCAGGTTCGATGTTGTCATTTAATGTTAAATTCAATAGCTATATGGACAGGAAAGGAATGGAGGGTTATGGGCTGAGTGCAGGTTGGTGGGACAGGGTGAGAGTAAGAGTTTGGCACAGACTAGAAGGACGGAGATGGCCTGTTTCTGTGCTGTAATTGTTATATGGTTATAAGTTCTACACTGGTTTGACTTTCCAATATGCACCACCTCACACTTAACTGTATTGAAGTACATTTGCCACGCTGTGGCCCTCTTCCCGAAATGATCACGGTCCCCCTGTAATCTGCGACAATCTTCTTCGCTATCAAGAACATTTGCTGATCATATGTAAATCAAATATACAAATAACAAATGCCGAGGCTCCAAACTCTGGCCCCTGCAGCTCACCGCTAATCACCAGCCTCCATTCTGTGAAACAACCTTCAAGCACAACCCTCTGCTTCCTACCACCAAGACAACTTTGAATCCAGCTGACTCGCTCACCCTGGATACAGTGGGGCCTAACCTTCCAGACCAGGCTGCCATGTGAGACTTTCTCCAAGGTCCATATAATATCACATCTACCTTTTTACCCTCCTGCATCTTCAAAAACTCAGAGATTCTCCAACCACAACTCCCTGTGCACAAAGCCCTTATGACACCTAATTCGCTATTCAAATGCTGGTACATCGTGACTCAGAATCCTCTCCAGTAGCTTCCCCACTACTGATGTCAGACTGACCTGCATGTAGTTCCCGGCTTGTCCTTGCAAATAATGGAAAAACATTCGCCTCTTTCCATTCTCCAGGACTTTCATCAGTGGTTTCTACCTCCCGTGAAGTAATTGCTCAGGTCCGGAGGATTTATCCCCCACCTAATGCATTGTATGGCCCTCCATTCTCTGCACATCCACGTACCTATCTGGGAGACTCTTGGATGCCTGTATTGTTCATCAGGCAAGGTGGTGCTGGTGATACACAGTGACATCGTGAGGGCAGCTCACAAAACATGTAGATACACTTCTTCTGAACTACTATCACTGCAAACTGCAGCCTGTAATTTCCATTTAAAGACATGTACTTATAAACCATTTGAAGAAATGAGCAATTTTCTGAGCTCTTTGTTGTCTCTGCAAACTTGACTCTTAGAAATGCAGGTATGGCACCTTGAAGTTCGAAGTTCAAATTCCAAAGTAAATGTTTTATCAAAATACTGAACATATATGTCACCATGTACAAACCTGACATTTGTTTTCCTGTGGGCATAGTCAGTCAATCCAAGAAACTAACAGAATCAATGAAAGACTGCACCCAACGAGATGGACAATCAACCAATGTGCAAATGACAACAAACTGTGCAAATACCAAAGGAAAAATATCAGAAATAATAATAATAATTTAATAAGGAATAAACATCGAGAACATGAGATGAAAAGTCAGTGAAAGCAATTCCATAGATAGTGGGAACAGTTCAATGTTGGGATGAGTAAAGTTGAGTGAAGTTATCCCAACATATTCACATGCCTTTTGTACACTGGCCGTGATCAGTGAATGTGGTTAGTATCAGAATCAAAATCAAGTTTATTAATATGAATATATGTCATGAACTTTGTTGTCTTGCTACAGCAGTACACTGCAATTTATTAAAAAAAAACAGTTAAAATAAGAACTATACATTAAACTAAACAGTGTAAAAAGAGGATCAGGGAGGGATGTGAGCCCGAAGATGAGAATGGGAAACATGATACCTGATCCATTCTTGCCTCTTTTACTCTTTTCATGTCTGAAAAATAAAACTTTTAGTATCTTCTTTTATATCATTTCCCAGCTTACTTTTGCAATTCATCTGTTTCTCCAGTTTGCTATTGTAGTTGTCTTCTGTTGTTTTCTTAAGTTTCCTAATCCATTAATTTTTGTGATATTGTATGCCCTCTCATGTTCTTTTATGCTGCCTTTGTCTTCTGTTGTTAGTGATATTTGCCTCATCCTCCCTTTCAAATACTGTTTCTGCTGAGGGATGAACTGATCCTGCATCCGTCAAATTACTCCTGGAAACTCAAGTTTTTCATACAAAGGTAATCTGCTTAATACTGGGGAATCAAAATGCCCAACTGCTGTAAGCCTGTTCCCATTACCCCTCTGTGTGACTTACCAACACGTCTGGTCCATAATATCTCACCCTATCGGGAGACTGGCAGTATAATCCCATCAAAATCATCATACATCATTTTATTTAAAACCTCTACTTACAAGACCTTATCAAAACCCTCACTTATTACTGCAGTGTTGGTCTCCTTAATCAAAGATGCAACACCCCCCACACCTGAGTCTGAGAGAAGTGAAATGTCTTTGAAGCATGATAACTGTGTCCTTGTTGACAACTTCCATGTTCAATATGTACTCCAGCATCTGTGTGGCAAAACCGTGACCCTCAGGTAGACTTTAAATGTTTCCCCTTCACCTTAAACAATTATCCTGTAGTTTTACACTCCCCTACCTTCACACATAGACTGGTCACCCAATGATTTTATAAACCTCTGAATGGTCACAGCTTCTTATCATCTAGGGAGAGAAAGAGAGTCCCAGCCTATCCAAGCTTCTGCTAATAATTCAAGGCCTCCAGAGTCAGTGACATCCTCATTAAACTTCCCTCCACACTGTCCAGCTTTGTGACATCCTTCCTGCAAATGGGTGAGCAGAACTGTGCACAATACAGTGTGGTCTCACTTTGACTTTTACAGTTGCCATATGACATCCCAAATTCTCTACTCAATTCCCTGACCAATGAAGACAAATAGGACAAACACCATCTTCACCATCCTGACTACCTGTGTTGTCACTTTCAGTGAATGATGTTCCTGTATTCCATGGTCTTTCTGTTCTGTAATACTCTCCAAGGGACAATAATTTACTGTGCACATCCTTCCCTGGTTGAACTTCTCATAATGCAACACCTCAGCCTTGTCCATGTCAACATCCTTCTGCCATTCTTTGGCCAACTTCCCCAGTTCATCTCGATCCCATTGTACTCTCAGATAATCTTCACTGTCCACTCTACCACCAATGTTGTTGTCACCTGCAAACTCACTAATCACTTTAACAACAATGTCAGAGAAATTTTTAACATACATGACAAATGACAGTACCAGCACTGATCCCTGTGAATGTGACTGGTCAGAGGCCTCCAACCTGAATAACAAGCTGCCACGACCACCCTCTGTCTCCTTCCACCAAATCAATTTTGTGACGCTGATGTTAGGTAGTGTTGATAGTCCAGTTGGAAATCAGTTAGTGGAGAGGAGGAAGCTGTTCCTAAAACATTACGTGTGCGTTCAGGTTCCTGTACCTCTTCTCCAATGGTAATAATAAAAAGGGGGCACATCCTGGATGGTCCAGAGAGCAGAGCAGATACAGACCTGACATGGGAGGTTTGAAGGGGAAAGTGAATCCATTTCATGGGACTGGTGAAGCAGAGTGACTTGGAGAATTGATCAACAGGAGACATGGCCTTTCAGGAGAGCAGCAGCAGCTGGGTCTGTGATTCTGATGTACAGCAGGGGAGGGTGGAGACAAAGAGATCTGTAATCACTGGATTACTCCTGATGCCAAGTGCTGGTAAGGACAGGGCAGGTGGATGTGAGGATGAGGAGCTGGTACAGGAGAACAGGTTCAGGTTTCCAGCCACTGGGATCTCTGCTGGGGCAGAGGTGACCTGTAGAAGTGGGACCGGCTGCACTTGAACCAGCCGGGTCAAATATGGGCAGATTTGTTAATGTGTCGCAGGAGGATTGAAATGATTCATCAGTGGGTTGGCAACCAAAATAGTGGTGTGGCAGATGATAGCCCTTTACTCTGCCATGATAGTGGCTCCTAAAAGAGCCTTTCGTTGTGTTTAGTGCCAGGGCCGGGTTCAGGCGGGCTCCCCACAGAAGCACCAAGCCAGCTGGATGGTAACTTACTCGGCGTGGATGGCGCACAGGTTAGTGTCCTCGAAGAGCCCCACCAGGTAAGCCTCGCTCACCTCCTGCAGGGCCATGATGGCCGAGCTCTGGAAACACAGATGGGTTTTGAAGTCCTGAGCGATCTCCCGCACCAGGTGCTGGAAAGCCGAGGATCCAGCTGCACAAGGAGGGACAGAGGCCTAGGTTCTGTAGCTATTTTATCAGGACGAGGAATGATGGTGTTAAATGCTGGGCTCTAGTCAATATACAGCATCCTGACATAGGTATTTGTATTGCCCAGGTGCTCCAGTACTGTGTGGAGAGCCACTGAGATCACATCTACCGCAAACATATTGTGGCGAGAGGCAAATTGCAGTGGGTCCCGGTCCTTCCTGGGACAGGTGTTCATTCTATCCATGACCAACCTCTCAAAGCATTTCATAACCGGAGATGTGAGTGCGACTGGACAATAGTCGTTAAGGCAGCTCACACTGACCTTCTTGGGTTCCAGAGCAGTTGTTGCCCTTTTGAAGCAGGTCAGAACTTTTGACTGCAGCAGTGAGAGATTGAAAATGTCTTTGACCACTTCCAGCAGTTGGTAGGCACAGGTTTTCAGAGCCTTACCAGGTACTCCATCGGGCCCTGCTGCCCGGCGAGGGTTCAGCCTCTTGAAAGACAGCCTGATGTCGGCCTCCAAGACAGAGATCACAGGGTCATCAGGCGCTGCACGTATCCTCATAGCTGTGGCTTTATTCTTCCTCTGAAAGTGAGCATAAAAGGGGTTGAGCTGGTCTGGTTGTGAAGCCTCACTGCCATTCATGATGTTGGGTTTGCTTTGTAGGAAATAATGGCTGCAACCACTGCCAGAGTTGACGTGCATCTGATGCAGGGAACATCTGGAATTCTTTACCCGGTGGGCATGAGGTCTGGATGAATGGACGGGTTTAAAGAGGAAGGGGTGGCACAGGAGCATCGTGGTCAGCGCAGTGGTGACAGTACCAGCGACCTGGGTTTAATTCCCACCGTTGTCTGTCAGGAGAGCGGTTCGCATCTGGAATTCACTGCCTGCAGGGGTTGTGGGAATAAACAAACAGGACGTTCAAAGCCGAATTTGTCAGATCCTGCAGAGTCAGGTATACTGGTTCCAAACCCTCCCCTCACCTCCCAGCAATGTTTAAAGTCCATGGTAGACAAGGTTAGTTTGTGTAATAAAGACACTCTTCAGTAAAAGCACTGACACTGTATTTCAAACACACTGAGCCGCCAGAGCACAGCACCGGCCGTGAGGACACAGACCAGTACAGCACACAGCTCTCCAATAGAGATTTAGTAAAACACAATACTGACAGCCCAGAGCTGGACAACCCAGCATTTCACTGTAACTCTGACCTATAAACATCATTACCCCATCTACAGTATTTCACTGTAACTCTGACTTATAAACATCATTACCCCATCTACAGTATTTCACTGTAACTCTGACCTATAAACATCATTACTCCATCTACAGTATTTCACTGTAACTCTGACCTATAAACATCATTACCTCATCTACAGTACACACTTCATAATTTTGTATACCTCTATCTAATCTTGCAACAATATTCTGTATTCCAAGAAATAAAATCCTAACCTATTTGATCTTTCCAGAGAACTCAGGTCCTTAAGTCCCAGGAACATCCTTGTAAATTTTCTCTGTACTCTTTCAAGCTTATTTACATCTTTCTTGTGGGTAGGTAAACAAAACTGCACACAATACTCCAAATTAGGAGTCACCAATGTCTTACACAACTTCAACATAACATCCATCTCCTGCACTTTGCCCTTTGTAAATCGAAGTACCATGTGCCTAAACTTTCTTTTTGACTTCATCTATCTGTGATACCACTTACTAGGAATTATGAATCTGTATTTCCAGATCCCTCAGCTTTAATGCACTTTTCAGTGCCCGACTGCTCACCGTGTAAGACCTACCCTGGTTTGTCCTCCGAAAATGCAACACCTCATCCTTGTCAGCATTAAATTCCTGCTGCTCCAGATCACAGTGCAAGCTTTGAGCATCTTCCTCACTGTTCATTATACCTCCAATCCTGGTGTCATACGGAAAATTGTTGTCCCAGTTCACCACATTGTCATCTATATCAAAGATCTGGATGATAAACAATGGACTCAGACTGATTCCTGTGTCACATCACCAGTCACAGGCCTCCCGTCAGAGAGGCAATCATCTACAACCACTCTCGAACCTAACGCTTAATCCAATTTACTACCTCATCTTGATGCTGAATGACTGAACCTTCTTGACCAAGAACCCATGTGAGACCTTGTCAAAGGCGTTGCTGAAGCCCATGTAGGCTACATCCACTGCCTTGCAGTCATCAACTTTCCTAGTAACTTCCTCAAAAAAACTCTACAAGAGTAGTTAGACATGACGTACCATATACAAAACTATATTAACTATTCCCAATCAGTCCCTGTCTATCCAAATAATTATATCTATGGTTGTTATATCTAGAGTTTATGTCTGGATCCAGAGCAAGTGGGCAAGGGACTAAACCAGTACTTCACATCAGTATTCATCAATGTGGTCATCAAGGATAGTGAGATCAGAGAAGGGAATGATGCTGATATTCCAGGGCATGTTGTTCCTCAGGCAATAGAGACAAACCAGGAAATTATAGACTGGTGAGATTTGGATCAATGCTCGGGAAATACTCTTAGACGTAGGATCTCTCATAAAAGTTTGGAGGGTAAAATGAGGATATCAGGATTTGGAAGGCAAAGTGAGCAAAATCCCAAGAGATTCTCTCGGTATATTCATAGGAAAAGGGAAGTTAGACGGAAAATCATTCCCCATGGAGATGAACATGGCCTCGGTATGTGGAACCGAAGGAAATAGGAGAGGCTTTCCACGAATATTTCCAACAGTTATCTCACCATTGAGAAAATGCGGAAGCTAAGGAAGTGACAGAAATGAGCTGCGATGTCTTAGACCACATTCAAATGGGCAGGGATCTGTATTTGAGGTCTTAAGATTCATTAAGGTTGTTAAATCTCCAGGGTCTTATCAGGTACATTCTCGTACTTTGTGGGAAGCTAGAGAATACACTGTGGGGGCCAGGGGAGAGAGGGGACATGTTCAGCCAGATGGGATCAGTTGTGGTCAGTGCAGACACTGTGGGCTGAAGGGCCTTTCCCTGTGCTGGACTGTCCCACGTGTGTTGTGTGTTGAAACTCAGACGGACACTCACTGTTACCGGTCGGCAGGCAGGAAGAGAAGAAGCCGGTGTTCACAGTGGAGGTGCAGTCAGGTCCACCAGTCCGCTCCCACATCCACATGGCAATGGCAGAGAACAAGGAGCAGCTCGTCTCATCACCTCTGTGGCCCATTCCGTCACCCCTCATTCTTCCAAAGGGCAGCAGGTTCAGACCGACCCTTCAGTTCAGTCGCTGCCGCCCCGCCGGGGGGAGGAAGCCTCACCTCCGCCCCCGGGCCCAGGGCGCTCCCCCTCCCGCCTCCGCGGCCCGTTGCCGAGGAAACGAGACTCACGCTCCTCTGTGACGTCACAGGCAGCGACTCGGCAACAGGACGGGAAGGCAGCGGCCCAGGAGGCGGGGCAGAGTGAGCTGTCAATCAGAGGAGCCGCTGGTAAAGCTGCAAATGGGTCAATGTACTCTTCATGAAAAAGGCCCGATCAGCGGGGGAAACCTCAACTCGACCCCGGGTCCAGAGCCCTCCCGGATCCTGGGGACTTTTCCAAGACTGCACTCTGGCTCTTGGACGTGTTTCCGCAAGATGCTGTCCTGTCACGTGATATCGCGGCCGCAGCCCGGGAGGAGGAGCGATGTAGCTGTCAATCAGAGGAGCGGCCCCGGGCCGTCACTGTGCTCAGAGGGATTTTGTTGTCAAACCTGTAACTGGAGGGAAAATGAACCTCTTGTAAACGAAAACAATAAAGATGTGGAAAATGGAAATGAGCGAGGTACAGTATAAAACTAGACAGAAGGGAAAGCTAATGCTGAGATGTTTAGTATGAATCAATTTCAGACATTCCACCCTGCAAAAACTCATTTCAGAGAAATAGCATCACCATTTCAGGATTTCAGGGAGGTAGCACCGGCTCCGCTCCTCCAGCAAGCCCATATCCCCCCCCCCCACCCCCGGTCGACCTCCTAGGGCGCATGTATACGGGACATTTGATTATGAAAGAACACAACAATTTGACAAATATAGTAATTATTTACACACATACACATATATTATATATGTAATATACATACACATATTCCTTGTTGAGTATTTTGTTGGCAATCTCAATGTTAATGCAAATAACTTTTCTATTTCTTTTGCAAACTTTCCTTGTGCTGTGATGTGGCTCTGCTGAAAAGAACTGTGAAATACTTGAGCAGCCTTCCCTGCGATTAGCCTCCCTAATATGTTATGGTCCCTAAAAAAAAGCATAAGGTGTATCTTTATTATATTGTCTTATGTAATACTTTGTTTAGTGATTTTGTCTAATCTGTAAACTGGGTATCTGCAGAAAATGTGACATTAAAATATGTACTTATAGATTATTATGGAGTCATTTTTTTATTCTATTGCAACTTTAAGCACGTGTACAGGGAGTCTGGCCTCGTCACATAGGACATCAATAGAGTAGCTCTTTAGCAGCTAGCCAGCTAGTTTAGATAACATTAGCTATGCTACAGGAGCAGGGAGGTACTACTGCAGTTGTACAAGGCCTTAGTGAGACCACACCTGGAGTATTGTATGCAGTTTTGGTCCCCTAATCTGAGGAAAGACATTCTTGCCATAGAGGGAGTACAAAGAAGGTTCGCCAGATTGATTCCTGGGATGGCAGGACTTTCATATGATGAAAGACTGGATCGGCTAGGCTTATACCCTCAGGAATTTAGAAGATTGAGGGGGGATCTGATTGAAATGTATAAAATTCTAAAGGGATTGGACAGGCTAGATGCAGGGAGATTGTTCCCGATGTTGGGGAAGTCCAGAATGAGGGGTCACAGTTTGAGGATAAAGGGGAGGCCTTTTAGGACCGAGATGAGGAAAAACTTCTTCACACAGAGAGTGGTGAATCTGTGGAATTCTCTGCCACAGGAAACAGTTGAGGTCAGTTCATTAGCTATATTTAAGAGGGAGTTAGATATGGCCTTTGTGGCTAAAGGGATCAGGGGGTATGGAGAGAAGGCAGGTACAGGGTTCTGAGTTGGATGATCAGCCATGATCATACTGAATGGCGGTGCAGGCTTGAAGGGCCGAATGGACTACTTCTGCACCTATTTTCAATGTTTCTAATGAACGAATGACGCCTGTTAAACTCACCTCAACATGCCTTTTACAGTCTTAACCCACCATGGGCAATAGAAAAGTCATTGTTGCAAACAGGGCAGCGAGCAACACTGTTGTTATTTTTGACCTCTATTAGGCAGGAGTACACTTTAATGTAGTCTGCAGTGATGTAAGTTTTATATTTTCTTCTATTGAAACACTTTGCCATGGCGGTGCAGGACACGAAACTGAACTGATGGAGAGACAGAGGTCGACTGTAAAGCCCACCCACAGAGAAATTGGATGTCCAGTCCCTATATACTTCCATCCCGCATCAGGAAGGTCTCAAAGCTCTCCATTTCTTTTTGGATTCCAGACCTAACCAGTTCCCCTCTACCACCACTCTGCTCCGTCTAGCGGAATTAGTCCTTACTCTTAATAATTTCTCCTTTGGTTCCTCCCACTTCCTCCAAACTAAAGGTGTAGCCATGGGCACCCGTATGGGTCCTAGCTATGCCTGCCTTTTTGTTGGCTTTGTGGAACAATCTATGTTCCAAACCTATTCTGGTATCTGTCCCCCACTTTTCCTTCGCCACATTTACGACTGCATTGGCGCTGCTTCCCGCACGCATACTGAGCTTGTTGACTTCCTCAACTTTGTCTCTATCTCTGGAGACAGCTTATCTACTGATGTCTACTATAAGCCAACTGACTCTCACAGCTATCTGGACTATTCCTCTTCTCACCCTGTCCCTTGCAAAAACGCCATCCCCTTCTCGCAATTCCTCCGTCTCCGCCGCATCTGCTCTCAGGATGAGGCTTTTCATTCTAGGACAAGGGAGATGTCTTCCTTTTTTAAAGAAAGGGGCTTCCCTTCCTCCACCATCAACTCGGCTCTCAAACGCCTCTCCCCCATTTCACGCACATCTGACATCTGCTCTCACTCCATCCTCCCGCCCCCCCCCCGTAGGAATAGGGTTCTCCTTGTCCTCACCTACCACCCCACCAACCCGAGTCCAACATATAATTCTCCTTAACTTCCGCCACCTCCGACTGGATTCCACCACTAAGCACATCTTTCCGTCCTCCCCCCCACCAGGGATCGCTTCCTACGTGACTCCCTTGTCCATTCATCCCCCCATCCCTCCCCTCTGAACTCCCTCCTGGCACTTATCCTTGTAAGTGGAACAAGTGCTACACATGCCCTTACACTTCCTCCCTTACCACCATTCAGGGCCCCAGACAGTCCTTCCAGGTGAGGCGACACTTCACCTGTGAGTCAGCTGGGGTGATATACTGCGTCCGGTGCTCCCGATGTGGCCTTTTATATATTGGCGAGACCCGACGCAGACTGGGAGATTGTTTCGCTGAACACCTACGCTCTGTCTGCCAGAGAAAGCAGGATCTCCCAGTGGCCACACATTTTAATTCCACGTCTCATTCCCATTCTGACATGTCTATACACGGCCCCCTCTACTGTCAAGATGAAGCCACACTCAGGTTGGAGGAACAACACCTTGTATTCTGTCTGGGTAGCCTCCAACCTGATGGCATGAACATCGACTTCTCTAACTTCCGCTAATGCCCCACCTTCCACGTGTACCCCATCCGTTATTTTTTTATATACACACATTCTTTTTCTCCCTCTCCTTTTTCTCCCTCTGTCCCCCTCACTATCCCCCTTGCCCATCCTCTGGTTTCCGCCCTCCCCCTTTTCTTTCTCCCTGGGCCTCCTGTCCCATGATCCTCTCATATCCCTTCTGCCAATCAACTGTCCAGCTCTTGGCTCCATCCCTTCCCTCCTGTCTTCTCCTATCATTTCAGATCTCCCCCTCCCCCTTTCAAATCTCTTACTAGCTCTTCTTTCACTTTGTCCTGACAAAGGATCTCGGCCCGAAACATCGACTGTATCTCTTCCTTGAGATGCTGCCTGGCCTGCTGTGTTCACCAGCAACTTTTATGCGTGTTGCTTGAAATTCCAGCATCTGCAGATTTCCTCGTGTTAATGCCACAGAGAAAACTGATAGATCTATTTAGCACAAGGAGAGACCAATCAGGATGCTCGCTCCCAGTGTCCCTCTCATTTCCGGGATATTGTATATAATTTGCGGGCATCAGGGAGCCGCTATTAATATGCGGGAGACTCCCAGAACTTCCGGTAAAGGTAGGATGTCTGCAACTGATTGCTGAGAATTTTAGCTTCATCGGTAAAGCACCGTGAGTCTAGGAGATGGTGCGAGAGTCAATGGCAGAAAATAAAGAGATAGTAGATTAACAAAGAGATGTCAGGCACCCGTTTGATAATATTTGGTTTCCCACACCACTGCATACTGGGTGCTGTTCTGATGGGCACACTGTAGGACGAACATGATTGCTCTGTAATCTGTGACCTGGTGCTCTCGTCCCCATCCCCCTGCCAATCCCCGGGAGCAGAATGAACCTGCCGGACAGTGTAGAGCAGGTTTACCAATTGTTGTCTGGGATGGAGCTCTTCCGTTGTGAGCCCATAAAATATAGGAGCAGAATTAGTCACTTTGGCCCATTGAGTCTGCTCTGCCATTTCATCCATTTCCCTGTCAGTCCCAATCTCCTGATTAGTCCCTGTAATCCATCATGCCCTGAATAATCAAGAAACTAGCAGCCCCTGCCTCAAATATACTCAATGACAGCCTCGACATTAGCCTCTGGCAACAAATTCCACTCTCTGGCTAAGGAAATTCCTCCTCATCTCTGTTTAAAGTCTCTCTATTCTGAGGCCATGGCCTCTGATCCTGGACTCCCCCTCCATTGGAAACGTCATCTCCATATCCACTCGACCACGGCCTTTCTACACTTAAGAGGTTTCAATGAGATTCCTTCTCATTCATCTGAATTCTGGTGAGTACAGGCCCAGAACATTCAAATGGTCTTCATATGATAACCCTTTCAATCCCAGAGTCATTCTTGTAAACGTCCTCTGAACCTTCACACCCTTCCTTAGATAAGGGCCTAGAATTGCTCACAATACTCCAAGTGAGTCCTTACCAGAGCCTCATAAAGCCTCAACATTACATCCTTGGCTCTTCTATTCTAGTCCTCTCGACACTGTATCCCATCTGCCATTAAATATCCATTCTCCTAATCCATCTAAGCCCTTCTGTAGCCTCTCTGATTCCTCAGCACTATCTGCCCCTCCATGTATTTTTGTACTGTCCGCAAAGCCATCAATTCCATCATTCTAATTACCGACATATAGCATAAAAAGAAGTGATCCAAAAACTGATCGCTGTAGAACTCTGCAGGCAACCAGAAAAGGCTCATTTTATTCCCACTCTGACTCCTGCAAATCAGCTATTATCTTTCCTGTAATATCATGGGTTCTTAACTTGTTAAGCAGCCTCATGTGCAGCACCTTGTGATATACAAAGGACCAGACAGGGCACTGAGTGTATTACAGATTGGAGTTTCAGTGAGGTGGTCTCTCCTGAGGTACAGGCAGCAGGTAGCTGAGTGACTGCGAGGAGAGGTAACGGGAACAGGCCCTCAGTACAGCAAGCTCCTGTGGCCATTCCCCTCGGCAACACTGAACCTCTTTTTGCTACTGCTGGGGGATGTCCTGTCACTGAGACTGGCTCTGAAGCTTACGGGGTGAGGGCCGTCAGCCAGGGTGATCGTTCTGAGTAAATGGATAGGTGAGTTGGTGGACATCAGTGAGAGATTCTGGATCCACAAAATGATGGTGTGTTGCCTCCCTGGTGCCAGGGTCAGGGACGTCTCAGAGCAGATACGGAACGGGGGCGGGGGCAGTGTTCATTCAGCCAGAGGTGGTGGTTGATGTCAGTTTCTAACAGACAGGCAGAAGAGGGAAGAGGTGCCACACAGTGAATATAGAGAGTTAGGGAAGAAGTTAAAGAGTGGGACCTGAAGGGTTGTAACCTCCAGGTAAATCCCAGTGCTGTGTGGTAGTGGTGTTAGGGACAGAAAGTTAGAGCAGATGAATGTGTGGCTGAAGAGCTGGTGCAGGGGCAGGTTTCAGGATTCTGGATCATTGGAACCTCTTCTGGTGACCTGTACAAGAGGGATGGTTTGCACCTTCACTGGAGGCGGGTCAGTATCATGAGGTTCATTGCTGCTCCCTGGGAGGGCTGAAACGAGATTGACAGGGGGATGTGAACCGGAACACCAGTCACTGAATGGAGAGATTGAAGCTGAGTTTGATGTCATGCACAGTAATGCTGTAAGGATAGATTTTGAGGCAAACCCACATCTGACATGGAGTTTTTTTTAAAGACCAGCTGCACAGTGTTTCAGGGCCAGTTTGTTCCAGTGGGAGGGAGGGTCAAGGTCAGCAAGGTACAGGAACCTTGGATGATGAGAGAGGAAATTAATTTAGTCGAGGAGGAGGAAAAAGCATTTGTAAGGTTTAGGAAGCTGAAATCAAACAGGGTGAGGTGTCCAACAAGGTCCCACATGGTAGGCTCAACAAGGAGTTTAGAATGGGTCCACAGTGATGTGGCCTATTGTCTTTCCCACGGAAGGGAGTGGTTAGTGGTGCATGGGTCCTGTTCTGGGTGGAGGTCTGTGATGAGTTGTGATCCAGAGATGTTTGTACTGGGACCTTGGTTACTCGTGATATAAATGATGTGGATAAAAATGTGGTAATGTAGGTTTACAGATGGCACACAGATTTGTGAACACTGTGCATTGCACAGAAGAGTTCCAAACGATACAGCAGGATATTGAACAGTTGCTGATATGGTAGGAACGTTAACAGTATTGACAAAGAGAAGGATGATGGAGTCCAAGCATACAGTCTCACTGAAACTGCGAGCACAGGTTGACAGGGAGGTGAAGTCGTGTATGACATGTTTGTCTTCCTCAGGCAAGGCATTGAGTTCAAGCACCAGGACATTATGTTACAGGTTTCTAAAAGCTGGTGAGGCCACATTGAGAGTACAGTGCTCAGTTCTGGTCACCTCATTATTGGAAGCGTGTGGAGGTTGTGGAGCAGGTGCAGAGGTGGTTTACCAGGATGTCTGGTCTGGAGGTGGTGTGTGGTGAGGAGAGGCTGTACATGCTGGAGCTTTTTCCTCTAGTGGCGTCAGCTCAGGAGAGAGTTGACAGAAATTTATAGATGTTTGCAGGTCATTGTTGGTGTAGATAGCTAGCAATACTTTTCACAGGCGTGAATTGCCTTCTACTAGTTGACATGTATTTAATGTCAGAGGAAGGAAGTGAAGAAAACAGAGTAGTGGAGGTTTCGAATGCACTGCCAGGGGTGGTGGCAGAGGCAGAGAACACAGGAGTATTTAAGGAAATCTCAGACAGGCACAGGAATATGTAGAGAAGGGCCAAAGTTCCACCCCTGTACTGTCCTGTGTTCATGAACAGCAGATGGCCCCGGGCATGGATTCATGCACGAGGCTGGGGTATTATATCGCAAACAATAAATGGTTGTGCGAGGGGCAACAAATGCTACAAATACCTGTTGCATTTCACAGTACAAATGCTACAGGTATGATGCAGTGGAGGGAAGAGAGGAGGAAGAGATGTGCTTGATCAGAGAGAACATCTCAGTGGTACTTGGAGATTGTCCCAAAAATATTGAAGTAAGGAAGAGATAGCAAACACCAGAGGGCATATGGACAAAGTCAAGGGAGGGAAGTTTAGGGCAGACATTAGGGGAGGGGTAGTTCTTTTTTTAAAGAGGGTTGTGGGTGCCTGGAATGACTTGCCAGGGATGGTGGTGGAGGCTAAAACATTAGGGGTAATTTAAGAGCCTCTTGGACAGGCACATGGATGAAAGAAATACAGAGGGTTACGGAGTAGTGTGTGTTTAGTGCTTTTTTGAAAGGAATCTATGGGTCGGCACAACACCGAGGGCTGAAAGGCCTGTACTGTGCTGTGCTGTTCTAGGGTTTTGATGGGATTGTATTATTGGCCATCAAATATCAGGAGTCAACAAGGTTGTAATAGAGGGACATTTCAACTTCTCTCACGCTGACTGGGACAGCAGTAATGCCAAGGGTTTGGTGGATCAGAATTTATTCAATGTGCCCAGGAGATTCTTCTCAATCAGTATTTCGAAGTTCCTACCAAAGACAGGACAACACTGAACCGCTTTGTGGGAAATCAGACTCGACAAGTGACGGGTCCTTCGGTGCTGGAGACCTTGATCCACCCACCTACCCCCTCCCTGGCACAAACCAAAGTCTGTTCTCAGAGCGACCCACCGCCTGACAGAGGGAGCCTCTCGGGAAATCTGACCAAACTCCCTCGCAAAATATTCATTTATATTTCAGAGACCTGGGTGGACGAGATTTCCAGTAAATACTGTCAGTTCCACAGGGTAAATGCACTTTTGTAGATAAATGTAAATATTATTGTTCTGTGAGGCGGTGGGAATTCTCATGAGGCAATGAACAGGCGATGTTCCCGCCTGCTGCACACCGGAACCGACACGGGTAACCCGCAATGTCAAACCCAGACAACGCGGATTTAGGTCATGAAGAGCGGAGTCGTACAATGATCGGATATTAAATTCTCTGTCCGGGGGCTGACTCTGGAAATTAATTTCACGACCCTAGGCCGAGTGAACCCGCTGACTCTCCGCAAGGGGAGAGCTGCATTGCGCCAGCAGAGAGGGGAAATGAGACAGGACCGAAGCGGACCGATTTCTGTGCAGATAGATATCGGTTTACTTCGCGGAAGAAACGTGACGGACATTGAACTGTCGTGACTGTGACAGATACAGAGTCCAGTTACTCTGAACGGAAATCACCCGCTGCTCAGCTCTTCCACAGGCACTGTGAGTGGCTCTGAAAAGAGCCTTTGGGTAAATAGGTTCAGCTTACGTCGCTTCACTTACTGGCACCGCCGGTTTTCTTGGGCAACAGCACGGCCTGGATATTGGGTAACACACCGCCCTGAGCGATAGTCACGCCTCCCAGCAGCTTGTTGAGCTCCTCGTCGTTGCGGACGGCCAGCTGCAGGTGTCTGGGGATGATGCGGGTTTTCTTATTGTCCCGGGCCGCGTTGCCGGCCAATTCGAGGATTTCGGCTGTCAGATACTCGAGCACAGCAGCCAGGTAGACCGGGGCTCCAGCACCCACCCGCTCAGCATAGTTGCCCTTTCTTAGGAGTCTGTGAACCCGGCCGACCGGGAACTGCAGTCCAGCCCGAGACGAGCGAGATTTGGCCTTGGACCGAACTTTGCCAGCGGTGCCTTTTCCACGTCCAGACATTTCCACAGTCACAACAATTGCTCCACCGAGAATGAAAGAATGTTCACCCCGCCCCAACTCACCTTTTTTATACCTTCTTTGAGAATGCAAACTGATGTTTGTGATTGGTGTAACCGTGCTTATTCTCATTGGTGAAGAGAAACGTCCCAATCGAAGAGCTGCCTTAATCACCAATCAGCAGTCCGTAAAGATAGAAGCGCGGAAAGTAACCGTGTCCTCCCCAAAGTACACTGAAATTTCGAAAAAGCCCGCCAAAAAAATAAATCTCTTGTTCAAATTTAATCAGAAATTAAATAATTGCTGATCTGTTTGACGATTGAGTGTTCGTACTTCCCCGTTACTGAAACCGGGCACATTTAATGCAAGTGTAGTTGATATTGAAATGTCTGGGAACTCAATTCTCTAATTTCTTTCAACCCGTAACGGAACCGAGTAAAACTGAATCTCAGCTTCTGCCCGCGGTCGGTCATTGTGTAAACGTTATCAGGTTATGGACAAACGGCTCTTCTCAAACTGTGATCAGCGGCTAGTCTGCAATTTAAAAATGTTCTATGAAACAATCATGAACTCGTTCAGGCCTCGCATTGAAATAATATTCAGAGAAGTTACCCAACTGTAACTAATAAACTCCTGAACCCACAGCTAAAACAGCAACGGCAGCAATCCTCCGCTCGACATGGATACCGGCAGGGGCGGACTGATGAGGATGGGAAGGTAACAAGTCCGTGTCAGTGCAGTGGGAGGAATGTAAAACACCGGGATTATACGGAGATGAACCGGATACTCCAACCCTACCTTAGCTCTTGTAAAAGACACCAGACATAAAATGTGTGCAATTTAGTGTCTACATTTTAGTACAACCCTCTTAGTGAAATTGTGAGTGGCTCTTAAAAGAGCCGTTTTGTTTTCGATCATCGCACTGGAGAGCTTTACTTGGAGCTGGTGTATTTGGCAGCAGGCGCACGGCGGTCTGGATCTCCCGTGAGGTGATGGTTGACCGCTTGTTGTAGTGGGCCAGGCGGGAAGCCTCGCCCCCGATTCTCTCGAAGATATCGTTGACGAACGAGTTCATGATGCTCATGGCCTTGGAGGAGATGCCAGTATCGGGGTGAACCTGCTTCATCACTTTGTAGATGTAGATGGAGTAACTCTCCTTCCTCAGCCTCTTGCGCTTCTTCCCTGCCTTGCCTGCTGGTTTGGACAAAACTTTCTTGGTGCCCTTCTTCGGAACGGATTTCGCAGGCTCAGGCATTTCTTCCGTCGGTTTCAGACCCTGAAGAAGCAGAACCGACTCGGAGCACGAATTAAATAGGCAGCGCCCGGAACAGTATGCTAATGAGGGATGGGATGCCTTGGATTCCCAATGGCTATTTGAAGATTCTATTCATACAGTAAAGTCATTTGATTGGCTCTCTGAAGGCACACGTACAACCAATCAGAACTCTATCTCTCTGAACTGCCCCGTGTTCGCTTGGGTAAAACTGCGGACTGGGAACTGGCGCTGATCTGGTGAGTTACCGCTGCCGGTTCATTCCGCGGGAAGGAAATCTAACACACAAAATGGACCATAAGGCACAGGAGCAGTATTCGGCATTTGGCTCATTGTGTCTGCTAGAAAAGCAGAAGGAATGAGAAAAACACACACTCGATAATATAAAACGTTTATGTAATGAAACAGGGCAGCAGGAGATCGAAGGTCCAATTGTCATCATGAGACCCATTTCTGTGTGAGGTTAAAAGTCGTTTATTGTCATTTGCAACTTGCTTGCAGCAGATTCATAGACACACAGTTTCAGAGACACACCATTCACAAAATAAAAACATACTCTACAGAATTACAAACAGGTAACAGAATTTGAACAAGAGTCCATTGTAGTGTAAAGTGGTCAAAGTGGTGCTGTACTGAGATGGTGATGAGGGTTGTCCAGGTTTGTTAAACAACAGAATGTCTGTACCCGTCAGTCTCTGGTACAGTGTGAGAGTGTGGGGTTCATTCTGCACCCGTCGGTCTCTGGTACAGTGTGAGAGTGTGGGGTTCAGTCTGTACCTGTCAGTCTCTGGTACAGTGTGAGAGTTGGACTTCACAATGTATCTTCCAATCTCTCATGCAGTCTAAATTTATAACGTTCTCAGAGACTCATTCTTACAATTGAACTCTTTGATTAAATCAAGTTTGCTTTTTAAATAAAATCATACAATGCGATGAAGCTACACAGCTTGGAAGAACAATATTTTCTGTCTGGGTAACTTTCAAACTGATAGCATGAACATTAAATTTTCAAACTTCTGGTAATGCTCCCCCCCCCTCACCAATTCTCATCCCCTTTTCTTCTCTCATCTTGCCCACCCATCACCTCCCTCTTGTGCTCCTCCCCCCTTTTCTTCCATGGCCTTCTCTCTCTTTCACCAATCAACTTCCCAGCTCTTTACTTCATTCCTCCCCTTTCAGGGTTCACCTATCACCTTGTTTTCTCTCATCCCTACCCCCACCTTTTAAATCTACTCCTCGTCTTTTCATCTCCAGTCTTGCCGAAGGGTTTTGGACGGAAACATTGACTGTATTTTTTTGTTCTACAGGTGCTCCCTGGCCTGCTCAGTTCTTTTGTCTGTGTTGATTGGATTTGCAGCAACTGCAGATTTTCTCCTGTTTGTGCCACAATGCTGTACATCAGTGTATCAGCGATGATGTGTCTGGTTACATTGTACTAATCTGAATGGACTGTGGAGCAGAGCATCCAGAGCAACAAGTCCAGACTATTGAATCCAACTCTGGTCTTGTGATAAATATGTAACTTTCCTCGAGTCTCTGCATGGCGGGGGGGGGGGGGGGCGGGGTTGAATAGTGTGTAGCGTGTAGCAACATTCGGCCTGATGGAATTGAGAATGATTTTGACTGTAGATACGTAACCCATGTGTCCACAGTGATCAGTGATGGGACCTCTGTCTGATCAGATTAAAACACACATGGGCTGATCAGATCGCTGATGACACAAATGTGGGTGCAGTTGTGGGTGGTGAGGAAGTTTGTCAAACAGACAGAACTGGATGTAGATCAATTGGAATCATGGATGAAGAAATGGGGGACAGAGTTTAATCTGGACAAGTGTTTCGGAGTTTACAGGTCCAATGTTGGAGGAAACTCCACAGTAAATGGCAACACCCTTGGAAACACTGATATATCTTGATGTGTTTGTCCATAACATCCTACAAGTGAAATTGAAAGGAAATAAACTGCTATAAAGATCACAAAGTGAGAGGACTTGGGGGGAAGGGGGTGTCTGTGTAGGGTAATGAAATGGGTGGAAACACGCAGAATTAACAACCACCAACATTGAGCTGTGTTTCTCTTTAAGAGGCTGGACAGATGTTATGATGTAATTAGGTGATTTTTTTAAAACCGTGCTTTGTTTCTGTGTTTGGAGAACAATAAATGAGTCGTTATAGTTGTCCTTAAACATAAAATGCCTCATGCCATTTTATTTGCAAAAACCCACAATAACATACTGGGTACCAGTAGCATTCACACCACAAGAATATCGCAGTGTCAAGCTGCACCCAGAAAGCCTGATCACATTCCCTTCAGCTTCAGTGGCGTTGCTGAATCTGAGTTTACCATGGTCAAATGCCAGCAGGGTCATAATCAGCAGAAACTCTCACAAAGCAGCTCTGTTTGTATTGTGTGATTAGTAGGTCTGTGGGAGATACCCAGAATGTGAAGCTATACTAATGGAGAGAGACACACTGACCCAAGTCACAGCTTGATGGGCAGAGAGGAAAACAGAGAATTTGATGTTGTGTCCTGATGCCTGAACTATGCCCAGTTACAAATGTTGTTCCTCCAAACTGTGTTCAGCCTCACTGTAACAGTGTGACATCAGACATCAACATGAAAACTAAAATAATCTCAGCTGAGGTGTATTCTCTTTCACCTGTTGATCTTCTTTGCAAACATTTTACAGGGCAGAAAAGACAGAATTTCTGTCTGAGAATCTCAAACACAACAGTGTGTCGGTTCTCACGTGTTTGTCAGTTCCCCAACGTTCGAATGCTACCAACCATTGAATGTGAAGGATGAGATGGTTGAGAAGACAGCACACCAGTCTTTGCAAGGAGAACCCCAATATGTGGACATGTCCTTGATCTGACCTGATAAATGGCCAGTGTTGATACTGGTGAGCTGACATTCACCGCAAGGGATTCACCAGGCCACTGTACCCGCAGATACACCAGCAAGTTCACACGGGAAGAGGCCATTCACCTGCTCCATGTGTGGGATGAGATTCATTCAGTCACATGAGCTATTACAACACCAGCCAGTTCACATGGGAAGAGGCCATTCACCTGCTCTGTGCATGGAACGGGATTGATTCAGTCACATGACCTCTTAAAACACCAGCAAGTTCACACGGGAAGAGGCCATTCACCTGCTCCGTGTGTGGGACAGGATTCATTCAGTCACATGAGCTATTACAACACCAGCCAGTTCACACGGGGAGAGGACATTCACCTGCTCCCTGTGTGGGGCGGGATTTATTCAGTGACATGAGCTATTACAATACCAGGCAGTTCACGCCGGTGAGCAGCTGTACTTGGCTCTGTTGTCTCGGTCTCTCAGTACAGCTTCACACCTGCTCCGAGTGTGGGAGGAGATTCATTCAGTTGACCCACTTTGTGAGGCTCCAGTGAGTTTATAATACATAGAGGACACACTTCGGTCTTGTGTCGGTAAGGAAGTTTATGCAGTCATCCCACCTGCTGAAACACTGGCAACTTCACAGCAGGGAGGAAGTTGAAATAAGCTCCATGTGAACATTTTAATCATCATGGTGACTGAATCTAGTTGGAAGTTCATGTGAGACTGTTAATGTCAGATTCTGCAGATATTGCAACTGATCACTGAGCATTGGAGGGTTCGTTCTGCTGATGTTAGTTTTAAGCAACACTGGTGTTTAATATTATGGATCTGTGACAAATTAATCAGTTCTATTTCAAATCCTGTGTGTCAGGTGCTTCCCGCCTGTCACACAGCTAATGTACAGTAGACAGGCCACTCAGTTCATCTGGTACCTGCTCATATTCCTGTTGCACAGCAGAGCTTTCAAATCCATCCCTGCTGTTCACCACTCACTCACCCTATAAAATTCAGCTTGCAACTGCTCACCGGTCTGTGAATGAACAGGTTTACTTTGAATTAAATCCCGAACTTTCTGGAAACTGCAGAAGATGAATTCACGAGGGTTTTGTCCCAAATATTCCTCATCCCTCACAGCTCTGGACCAAGGATGAAGTCTTGTGTGCTTAAAATCTTCCTGTGCTGCTCTATTCATTGTTTTGTGTCATTTTCACTGATTTCGAAGGGCTGTGCCTCACCCTGCCGGGCTGTTGCAATACAACACTCTCCTCTAAAGTACGACAGCAGAATGGTGGAGCAGAAACAAGAGGAGTCAGCACAAATGAGGGCTTTGGGGCTCCAGATGTGATGGAGGCTCGAGTTTACGTGGAGTAGAAGGAGGGAATCAGACCAGGAGGATGAGGCTGCAAATGAAAGTTCAGCAACATTTGGAAACTGATTGAAAAAAAGAGGTTTATGTTTGCAAAGTGCTGGAGGGAGTCAGTGGCCCTGGCAGCATCTATGCAGAGGAATAAATAGTTGATATTATGGGCCAAGACACTTCATCCTATCTAGACTGTTTATTCCTCTGTTTAGCTGCTGCCTGACCTGCTGAGTTCCCGCAGTACTTTGTGTGTGTTAGTTTACAGTTTATTCCCAGCATCTGCTGAACCTCGAGTTTCATATCTGCATTTCGAAGTGAGTGGGACTTTGACAGCTGTCACACAAAATGCCTGTTGACATTGAGTAATAAACAGGAGAAAATCTGCAGATGCTGGAAATCCAAGGAACACACACAACATGCTGGAGAAACTCTGCAGGCCAGGCAGCATCTGTGGATAAAACTACAGCCGATGTTTTGGGACAAGGTTCTTCAGCAGGACTGGAGAAAAAACAATGAGGGGTAAATTTTAAAGGTGGGGAGGGGAGAGAGAAACACAAAGTGACAGGTGGAACTGGGAGAGGGAGGGATGAAGTAAAGAGCTGGGAAGTTGTTTGGTGAAAGAGATACAGGGCTGGAGAAGGGGGAGTCTGACAGGAGAGAACAGAAGGCCGTGGATGAAAGAAAAGGGGGGAGGAACACCAGAGGGAGGCGATGGACAGGCAATGAGAGGGAAAGGGGGATGGGGAATGATGAGCGAGGGGAGGCATGACTGGAAGATCAAGAAGTCGATGTTAATGCCATCAGATTGGAGGCTACCCAGACAGAATACAAGGTGTTGTTCCTCCTACCTGAGTGTGGCCTCATTGCGACAGTATACGAGGCCATGGATTGACGTCTCCATTGAGTACACTGTTTGTGGAAGCTTGCTGTGTTAAAGTAGCTGCTGAGTTTTCTGCATAAAATCATTGACTGATTTTGAAACAAGTGGCGTGCAACCAGCACTTGCCCCTCAAATTAATCCAGTATGTTAACAACAGCACATCACCTCCCTTTTCCAAAATATAATTCAACCACACTATTACCATCCATTTCGTAAGTTTATACAAATGGGACGTCAGTGATATTGGTCTATAACTAGAAGGATCCAACAGGGGTTTCCCAGGTTTTAGAACAGACTCTACAATTGCCATTTTCCATGAGGATGGAAGATGGCCTGAATTCCAATTATGATTCAGAAATGTAATATTATCTCAAGAGAGCTGTTGGCCATATGTTTAAACATGCAATAACATGTATCTGTTGCACAGACGTGGTTGGGGATGAACCCAAGTGCAGGACACAGGCACTGAGGCAGAGTTGTGAGGCGTTAGTACCACCATGAACGGGGAACAAGTATCCAGGAGAGTCTTTACACAGAGACAAGGGTCACGTAGTGTATCCAGGAAACGATGCAGAACTTAGAACTGACAGTCCTCAGGAATCAGATTTACTCACATGAGAGTTGACCAATGAATTGGCAGCTCCTTGTTGTGATCACAGTGTCTTTATCCTGCATTTCCTGATGGAAAGCAGGTGTGTGCAGTTAGTGGAACCTGGGAATGATTGGAAATTCAATGAGGGAATTGAGGCCCAATTGCTGAGGTAACTAGCAAGGTCGGGGATTGCCAGAAGGGACCATGACAGTACCATCCTTTCCCGGAGCCACCTGACCTGTTCTATTAATAACTTTCTTAAACTCACACAAAGAAAATTCTACTTCGTTATCACTGCTACAGCTGATTTCCAACACGTTGGGGTATTCTCTTAAAACCTTATCCCTACATTGTTTAGTCTCTTCATTATTTTGATTATGAATTGCAGAAAAGGACCGAGCCAGTAACTAAACCCTCTCCATTTCAGTAACAATTGTATTACCTTCTTTAATCAATACTGGGAACCCTATGAATCCCACACCCCTATTTTCTTAATCATTCCTCAAACATCTCCAAGTTTAATAGTCCTTCCAATACTTTCACAATATGACCTCGCGTAAATCTTTTTCACAACCTTCATTACTTTCCTCACCATGGTCTGTGACCTGTTACACTTAATATGATCATGCAGAGAGTGATATGCATAACTTTCTGAAATGCCTTATTTCTCTCAATAATTGCCTCTGCACACTCCTTCATCACCCATTGTCCAGCTTTTCTCCTATTACTGCACTATGAATCTCTTCCACCACAATCTGATGAATAACATGACAGCGTTTCTTTGCAGAAATCCACATCATCCTCACCATTCAGCCCAGACAGACGCTCACCACATAAAACATTCAAACTTCTCCCAAATTGCTTTACCAAAGTTCCACTTCCTAAAAGTGGCCTCCTTTCCCCTACATAAATCCAAACCCAAGCTTATAAATACAGGAAAATGATCGCTCCCCAATGCTTCATCTCCCATGGCATTCCACACACTCATTGCAGCCTGAATGTTTGAAATTAAAGTTAAATTTACAGCAGTTTCAGAACTATTATGAACATTAAATCTCGCAACTGTCCCACCAGTAAGACACAAGATGTGAACTGTCTAAAACTCTTCTACAATCAAACCATCACCATCATTCTGAGAACAACCCCACAGTGAACTGTATGCATTAAAACCCCCACACCACACAACCCTTAGTGAGCTAGAGCTACATATACTGTCCAACAAATCAATCGAAAGCTTTCCATAGTGGTTATAATATACCACTTTACTGTCCTTACCTATTGAATCAAATATTTCTACAAGTGCCTTATACATTTCATTTACATCTACAACTCCATGCCCTCTCCCTTTCTTTATAAAACTTGCAACACCACTTCCTGTACCAACTAATCTATCACGCCTAATTACAATTTAATCCTGGAAGAAAGAATTTAAATGCGGTAACAACCAGGTTTCCTCAATACATACAACGTCGGATAGATTTGATAAATCAGAAATAAACTTCAAGTCTTCACCATTAAAAATCAGGCTTCTAGAAATATGCCTTATCGCCCTTCCTTATACAGTCTGGAGGATAGTCGTGGGGCGTTTATGATTGGTGAAACAGTGCCTTATCTGATTGGAAAGATGAAGTATTCTAATCAGAGAGCTGCTTTATTCACCAATCAAGAGACAGCAACGGCAGAAGCGCGGAAAATAACCGTTTAACCGCTGAAATAAACTGAAATTTGCAAAAGACCGCCAAAAAAGCCGTTGCTGTTGAAATTAAACAGGTTTGTTTGTCGACCCTTTACCCCCGTTACTGGAGTCCGACACATTTAAACCGGGTGTAGTTAATACTGCGATGGTGTCTGGGAACTTAGTTCACCGATTTCTTTCAATTGATAAACGATTGGAATAAAACAGATTCTCAACTTCTGTTCGCGGTCGGTCATTGTGAACGGGTCGCCCTTCAGAAAGTGGAGCTTTAACAAATACTCTGAACGAACCGTGACTGTGTTCAGCTCTCGCGTTGGAATGGGGTTAAGAGAAGTAACCAAAATGGGACAAAGCTTAAGGAACCGCATTCTCCAGGGCAATTAAACCAGAAACAATTAGTGTCCTCTTCAGGGAAATATGATGAACGAGAGAAAACGACGGGGAAGGGGTGCGTAACGATTCCGTGCTGTGCAGTCGGTTGGGATATAACAGAGAAATCAGACTATACTGAGCAGTGGACAGCAAGCTCTGATTAACGGAGATAAGATTCTGAAATGAGATCAAAAATAACTCTTTTAATGAAGCCGTGAGTGGCTTTTAAAAGAGCCTTTGATTTTCTGGTTTGTTTTGTCAGTGAACTTGGAGCTGGTGTACTTGGTCACCGCCTTTGTCCCTTCGGACACGGCGTGCTTGGCCAGCTCCCCAGGTAGCAGCAGCCGCACGGCGGTCTGGATCTCCCGGGAGCTGATGGTGGACCGCTTGTTGTAATGGGCCAGGCGGGAAGCTTCGCCCGCGATGCGCTCGAAAATATCGTTGACGAATGAATTCATGATGCTCATGGCCTTGGAGGAGATGCCGGTGTCGGGGTGAACCTGCTTCATCACTTTGTAGATGTAGATGGCGTAAGTCTTCCTTCCTCGACCTCTTGCGCTTCTTGCCAGTCTTGCTCGCTGGTTTGGACAAAGCTTTCTTGGCGCCCTTCTTGGGAGCGGGTTTCGCTGGATCCGGCATTTCCTCGTCGGGTTCAAACACAATAATAAGCAGAAGCTGTTCGGAGCGCGGATTAAATAGGCAGCGCCCAAAAGGGTATGTTAATGAGGATGGGAATGCTGAGCATTTCCATTGGCTGTTTGGAGAAATGAATCACCAATTGGAACGCTGGGGGATGGGAAGCGGCGCCAATGGGTGGGGTTTACCGCTGTCGTTTGATGCGGTAGGGAGTACTGAAGGGCAGAGACAGGCCGGGGTGCGGGCTGAAATTGAAAAGGGAAAGGCAAATTTCAAAAGCAGAATTAAATAAAATCAGATGAAATATTGTAAAATTAAACACTAGGCCATTTAGTTCATGACATAGGGCTGCAGGAGAGTGAAGGAGAGATGTGGACATTTCAGTGTCAATTTTAAATCGAGTTTATTTATGCACAGGTGAAAGGAACAAAGTCTTTGTAGCAGCATCACAGACATATTGCCTCAGAGACACAGCATTGACAAGAAACACTGAAATTAAATATGAATTATACCAAAATATTCAAAGAGATAGAAGACTATCAGAACAAAATCAAACTAACAAACAGATTATGCGGGCAGTGGGAGAATCATCCCTCTTGTGCTTCTTCATCTCGTCACTCTGGATTCAGTGTCACACAACGCTGCCACTTTGATCTGGTCCATGCCTTCATTAACCAGGTCCAACACTTGCCTTTATTGCATCTTCCTTCTCCTTACACTGGTCATCGGGTTTGTGGGGGTGTGCCCAGGGTTAGTGGGGGTGTGTGCCCCCTTGGACCTCAGGATTAGGTTTGAGGGTAGGGCTGGTGGATGTATATGCGGGGCTGGGAGAGATAATGCTGTGGAGTTTAGTATGGTGAGATATGTGGGGCTATGGTGGATAGGGTAGTGTAGTGGAGTCACTTCAATCTGGCCCATTCCCTTCATTAATGTGGCCTGACACCACTTGGCTTAATGAACCGGGTGTTGCAAAGGGACACATCGTCAGTAATGCAACCTGGGGTCATTGGGTGTTTTGGGTCTTTAATCATGAGACATCCTCACCCAGGCGACCCAGCCAGGGTTAATCAGTCCGCTTGTGTTTATCCCATGGATCAAGGTAATGAGAGGCATGTAACTCTGCATGTTGTGGGTATTTTAAACCTTGTTACTTGGCTTTATTTTGACCATTTGGGGAGTAGAATGTTCTGAGGCCTAGTAATCAGGCTTTACCTCCACTAAGGTTCAACTTTCCTACTTTCAATTTAGAATTGTCTTTATTTTGCATCTGTATGCCTGGGATTGCATGGGTTAAATTAACAGTGTTCACTGCAGTACAAATTAGTGATTAAGGTTGTGCAGATTGATCCATAATTCCAAAATGCAAACATCTCTGAAATCCAGAATTTTTTGTTTTGACATGACGTCACAAATGGAGAATTTTACTCAGGGTTATATGGCTTGTCTAATGAAGAGAGTTTTACGGCTCTGAGCCTCTATTCACTGGAACTTCGAAGAAAGAAGTCAAACCTATCAAATAGTGAAAGGGTTTGATTGAGTGGATGTGGAGAGGATTTTTCCTGTGGTGGGAGTGTCTAAAACCGGACCACACAAATTCAAAATAGAGGGGCATCCTTTTAGAATGGAAATAAGGAGGAATTTCTTCAGCCACAGAGTGGTGAATCTGTGAATTTTTTTGCTACAGGCAGCTGTGGAGGCCAAATCACTGCGTAAAGGCAGAGATTGATAGATTCTTGATTGGTCAGGGCATGAAGGGATACAATGGAAGGCAGGAGATTGGGGCTGAGAGGAAAAATTGATCAGTGATGATGAAATACCAGAGAAGGCTCGACAGGCAAAATGGCCAAATTCTGCTCCTATATCTTATGGTCTTACGGACTCACTTAGTGACTAAATCTCTCCCAGAAACTGTTGATCTCAGCTTTGACTCAACCCAGCAACTGAGGCTCCACATTACTTATATAAGGAATACTGAGATGCTTTGTTCTTTGATTAACGAAATATCTCATTTCCATCCTGAATGCTTGTCATCTCATTCTGAGCAACAGACACAAAATGCTGGAGGAAGTCAGCAGGCCAGGCAGCACCTATGGAAAAGAGTAACGAGCCGATGCTTCGGGCTGAGAACGTTCACGCTGAGATCTGATGAAGGGTCTCGGCCCAAAGTGTCGACTGTTTACTCTTTTCCTTAGGGTCTGCCTGTCCTGCTGAGTTCCTCCAGCATCTTGTGTGTGTTGTGTTTGATTCCCAGCATCAGCAGATTATCTCGTGTTTGTGATTTATGCCTCATTCTGAGGGTATTTTCCTCAGTTGTGGAGTTCTCATTCAGCAGAAAGATTCTCCCTGCCGACTGCCTGTCACATCCTGAAAGAATCTAACAGATTTCCTCGTTTTCTCATGAACGCCAGGGAATACAGACCCAGCCCACTCACTCTCCTCTCATATAACCAACCTTCCATCCCCGGAACCAGCCCAGTCAGTGTGGGGAACAGTCACTGCACTCCCTCTATTTCAGGGATATCCTTCCTGAAGAAGTGTGACTAAACCTGGACACGATACTCAAGGTGTGCTCTCACCAGGGCCCCTATATAATCCCAGTGAGACATCTGTACCCTCTTCTCCACTCCTCCTGGACCACAGGACAAAATACTGTTTGCCCCTCTCATTACTTGTTGTATCTGCATGTAAACTCAAGTGATTTGTTTACAAGGATGCCCAGGTCCCTCTGAACATCCCTGTGTGGAAATGACTCTGAAAGTTTGTTCCTGAGGTTGGGTGATCTCACATTTCCCCACACTCATTTCCATCTGCCACATTCTCAACCATTCACTCTCCTGTCTACATCCCCCAAACCTTCTCACTACTGACACTGTCCCTCCTGCTCTGCCACAGCACAGATGTAGTCACTAAGTCATGCAGCACAGAAACAGGCCCTTCAGCCCAACACATCCATGCTGACCAAGTGGCCAAACAAAACCATTGTCAGTTGCCTGCATTTGGCCCATGTCCCTGTGAAACTTCCCTCTCCACAGTCCAAGAGATATTGCAACTGTGCTGACCTATACCACCACTTGGGGTAGTTTGGTCCATGTAAACAGCACATTCTGTGTATAAAACCTGATCCTCAGGGTCCCATTTAAATCTTTCCTCTCTCACTTTATATCTGCAATCTCTCGCTTCCAACTCTATAACCCTGGAGATAACAGATTCACTATTGACTGTATCAATGACTGCCATTATTTTCTCACCTCTCTTATATCACATACACTCTGGTCCTGGCCTATCCAGCCTCCTGTTAAATCCCTTTTGCACCCTCTCCAGTTTAATGCACCCTCTGATCCCAGGGCAACTATAACTGTACTCCGTGCTCCGAGAGTAGTTTCCCCGAGGCTGGTAGAGCTGTAATGTGACGTCACAGTCCAGTGCCCGATACTCTGACCGATGAATGCGAGTGTGGCGAACTCCTTCTTCACCGTCCTGCCTACCTGTGTTTACACTCTGAAGGAATTCGATATCTGCACCCCGATATCTCTGTTTTACAGCACTCCCAGGGACAGACCATTCCCCATGGTAGTTCTGCCCTGATTCGTCAATGACAATGGAACATCTCACATTTATCTGTCATTCCTCAAATCAGTGACCTCATTGATCACCGTCCTGTTGTAATGTTAGTTACATTTTTCACACTCCACCATATCACCAACTTTAGTGACATCGATAAATTTGCTGAGCCGGGCAGTGACGTTATCAGCCGAGTCTTTAATAAATGGACGACAGCAGCAGCCCTGACTCAGCTCCCGGGCTTTTCCTCGCAGCGATACACGCGCAGTGCTGGAGGCACTCAGCAGGCCAGGCAGCATCTATGAGAAACTGGAAACAGCCAACGTTTCAGGCCGAGACCCCCCATCAGCATCTGCACAAATGTCTTGTGTTTACTCTTCCATCGATTCAAAGTTACTGCATAACATGACCCATCCTCCAATCCTCTGCCACCACTCCTGCCCGAGAAACGCGCAGAGAGACAGAGGCGGAGAGGGGAGGAGACAGAGTCAGAGTGACGGACAGAGCCGAGAGCGGCCTCTCATCGTCCAGCTCCGCCTTCACTTTATCACAACCGCCAATTTCCAACGATTCATCCGACACAAAGCGCTCCAGCGAAAAACAAAACTCCCTCACACACAGTCTGAAAAGAACGAGAGCCAATGTCAGGCTAATAAACATGGTGGGACTGATGGGCTGAAATGAGTTTATTTCAACACTAGGAGTACTATGTTATCGGACGGACAGGGCTGGCAGCTCAACATTCCTGGGGTTCATTGTTTTACATGTGAGTGGGGGGTTAAAAATGCAGAGGTTACCTCCCTGGGAATGTCACAGCAAACAGAGGCAAACTGCAGTTACACTGTTGGGGTGTTTGTACTGGCCCCGCAACAACCAGTGGGGGGATATTATCTTCTCTAGAATTGACTGGAACTTGCTTAATTCTAAAATGCGCCAGATTTCTTCAGTGAATCTGAGTGTTTGAAACATTATGTACAGGGCCCAACCAGAGGTGAGAACAGTTGGGAATGAGCCAGGCCAGGTGACAGTTGAGAGTCAGCGAACATTTTGGGAACAGTGATCACGAGTTTCTTTTTTCTTAGTTACAAGTAAAAATAAAAGTAGATCTTGTATGAAGGTACTAATTTGCAGGAGGACAAGTCAGGACGGAGGAAGACAGGAGCCAGGCAACATTGATTGGGAGCAGCCACTGTCAGACAAGTCCACATCTGATGTGTGGGAGTTGTCTAAAGACCAGCAACTCTGAGTTCAGGATCAGCATGTTCCGGTGAGGAGTGAGGAGAAGGATGGTAAGTAAGGGATCTTTGGACAAGCAGAGAGATCCTAAATTTAGTCAAAAGGTTATGGAAAGTTTGTGAAGCTAAAGTCAGACTGGGTACCTTTGGAATATAAAGGTAGCAGGGAAATGCTAAAGCAGGTGATAGGAAAGGCCAAAAGGGGCCACAAACTGTCCTTGTAATGTAGGACCAAAGATGATCCCAAGGCCTTGTGATTTGTATTAATAAGACGAGGATAACCAGAGAATAGAAATGTCGACTCAAGGTTAAAGGAGGAATGATGTGGTTGAAGTCAGATCAAGTGGCTGAGGTACTAAATGAGTATGTTGTGTCAGTATTTACTGAAGTGAAGGAATTGAATGGCAATGAAAACAGAATGAGACATTCGAATGTGCAGAGACATTTTGAGATTAAGGAGCAGGTTGTGCTGGAACGTCTGAAAAGCAATAAGATGGCTAAGACTCCAGGGCCTGAAGGCAAATATCCTACAACAGTGAAGGAAGCAAGTGAGCAGATTGCTGGCGATTTGACAAGGATCTATGTGTCCTCGATCACAACATGTGAGGTCCCACAGGACTGGAGTGTTGCAAATGTTGCAGCTTTGATCAAGAAGGGAAATAACAAGAATCCAGGAATCTATAGGCCTCATTTCAGTGGCAGAGAAGCTGCTGGGGAGGATATTGAGGCACAGGATTTATGCACATTTGGAAAGGCATGGCCTGCTTAGGGACAATCAACATGGTTTTGTGTGGGCAGATCACGCTTGATAACATTGATTGAGGTTTCTGAGGAAGTGACACAGACTAAGATATAGGAGCAGAATTCAACCATTTGGCCCATCAACTCTGCTCCAACATTTCATTGTGGCTGATCCATTTTTCCTCTCAGCCCCAGTCTCCTGACTTTCCCCTGTATCCCTTCATACTCTGACCAATCAAGAATCTATCAACCTCTGCCTTAAATATACATAAAGTCCTGGCTTAACAGCTCCCTGTGGCAATGAATTCCACAGATTCACCACACTCTGGCTAAAGAAATTCCTCATCTCCACATTCTACAAGGACGATCCTCTATTCTGAGGCTGTGTCCTGATATTAGTCACTCCGATCCTCTGCACATCCACTTTATCACTGCCTTTCACCATTCGATAGGTTTCAATTGGGCCACCCCTCATTGTTCAAAAGTTCCAGTGAATACAGTCCCAGAGCCATCAAACGCTCTTCATATGACAAGCTGTTTCATCCTGCAATCAATCTGGAGAACATCCTTTGAAACCCATCGAGTTTCAGCTCATCCTTCCTAAGATCAATGGCCCAAAACTGCTCACAATACTCCAGTCAGACTTCCCCAGTACTTTATAAAGTCTGTTCATTATTATGATTGGCGCAGATATTGTGGGACGAAAGGCAGGTTGCCATCTTTTCCATATTGTGTACTGATGAATATGTTTGATCTAACAGCTATTACAGAGACTGGGACTGGCAATTCGACATTCCACTATATTCAATGTTCCACACAGAATCGGCAAAATGGAAAGGAGCAGGGTGGATTTGTTCATAATGTGCTGGTGAAGGAGTGGATACAGTGCCTATAAAAAATGTTCAGTCTCCTTAGAAGTTATTATGTTTTAATCTTTTGCAATGGATTTAATTTGGCTTTTTTGACACTGATCAACAGAAAAGACTCCACAGTGTCAAAGTGAAAACAGATCTAAATTAATTGTAAATATGAAACAAAATAATTCATTGCCTTAGTATTTCCCTCCTTCAAATCCGTAATTAGTTGATGCACCTTTGGCAGTATTTACAGTTGAGTCTGTGTGGATAGGTGTCTATCAGCTTTGTACATCTGAACACTGCAATTTTCCTCATTCTTCTTTACAAAACTGCTGAAGCTCTGTCAGAATGCATGGGTTGGTGAGTGAACAGATCTTTTCAAGTCCAGCCACAAATTCTCAATTGGATTGAGGTCAGGACTCTCACAAAGCCACTCCAGGACATTAACTTTGTTGTTTTAAGGCACTCCTGTGCAGCTTTGGTTTTATGCTTGCGGTCATTGTCTTGCTGGTAAATTAATTTTCTCCTCTAAGTCGCAGTTCTCTTGAAGACTGAATTAGGTTTTCCTCCAGGATTTCCCTGTATTTTGCTGCATTCATTTTACCCTCTACCTTTACGTGCCTTTCAGGGCCTGCTGCAGTGAAGCATACCCGCAGGGTGATGCAGCCTTCAACATACTTCACGGTAGGGATGGTGTGTTTTTGATGTTGTGCGGTGTTTGGCTTACTCCAAACTTAGTGTTTGTGATGGTCAAAAAGTTCAATTTTGTTTTCATCAGACCATAGAATCTTCTTCCAACTAACTTCAGAGTCCCCAACAATTCTGGCAAACTCCAGGCAAGATTTCATGAGAGCATTTTTCAACTCTGGCTTTTTCTCTGCCACTCTCCCGTAAAGCTGCGACTGGTGAAACACCTGGGCAACAGTTGATGTATGCACAATCTCTCCCACCACTGAAGCTTGTAACTCCTCTAGAGTTATCATAGGTCTCTTGGTGGCCTCCCCCACTGGCCCCTTCTTGCATGGCCATTCAGTTTTTGAGGATAGCCTGCTCTTGGCAGATTTACAGCTGTGCCATATTCTTCCCACTTCTGGATGAGTGACTTAACTGTACTCCAAGGGCATTCAGTGACTTGGAAATGTTCTTGTATCCATCTCCTGGCTTGTGTTCGTCAATTACCTGTTTGCAGAGCAGCTCGGAGTGTTGATTTGTCTTCACGGTGTAGTTTCTCCCAGGATACTGACTCACCAGCAGTTCGACCTTCCACTTACAGGTGTACTATTACTACAATCAATTGAAACACCTTGACTGCACACGGTGATCTCCATTTAACTGATCATGCAACATTGAAAACTAATTGGCTGCACCAATGATGATTTGGTGTGTCATATTAAAGGGGGTGAATAATTAAACAGACTATTATTTTGTGTTTTAGATTTGTAATTAGTTGAGAGCATTTTGTAGAGATTTGTTTTCCCTTTGACACAAAAGATTCTTCTTCCATTGATTGGTTTCAAAAAAAGCCAAATTCAATCCACTGAGATTCAATGCTGTAAATTTTCATAGGAACTTTATATGTAGGGACAATGATGGTGAAAGGGGGAGGGAAAGACAACATTGGTAGGAGCGGCCTCAAGATCCTGGGGTGTGGTCAAAGGCATTCAAGGAAATATTAAATCAAAGAACATACAAAGAGGCGCTGGTGGTGCACAAGAGAATCAGAGATTTTCTAGGAACCAGTGAAAAGCTAAAAGTAACAAGGAACACGCAGAGAAGTTAACTCAATAATTTGCATTAGTGCTCACAGTGGGACACAGCAAACATCCCACAGATATCTAATGGTGACATTTCAACATTGTGCCATAATGTATAACAATTGGCATCACAAGGGAGAAACTAATGGGACTAAAAGCAAACTTTACCAGGTCCCAATGACCTGCACTGGAGGGCTTCACAGGAAGTCTGTAGAGAAAGTAGAGACATTAAAGTTTGTCAAAACTCACTGTTACAGAAAGGTCCCAGTGGAGTTGAAAACCATTGCTGAAGAAGGGTGGAAGATAAAAAGCAGGTAACTGTAGTCCTGTTAACTTCACTTCAGGTACTGGAGTTGATAATCTATCAAGAAATAACAAATCATTTGGAAAAGTTCAATGTCTACAGTCAGGTTCACACAGATTCCACGATGACCAAAGTTCCCATCTGAGCTTGTGGTCTGTAACCCCCTCACCACCACATTATGAAGAAGGTTATCCTCCTCCTTGTCCCATTACTCTGCATTTGGCTCAGACACTTCAAAACCTTTCCTTTCCATCTATCTGTCCAAGTGCCTTTTTAATGTACCTGACTCAACCATTCCCCCTAGCAGCTCATTCCATTTCCAGCCTCCAGGTCCCTCATGATTTTATACACCTCTGCAATATCAGCACTCATTCTCCAACATTACAGGGAAAATTATCCAAAACACCTTTCCACAAATCCTTTGAGATCCAGTAACATCCCCATAAATCTCCTCTGTGCTCTTTCCAGCTGAATGGTGTCTGTCATACAGCAGGGTCACAAAAACTAAACACTATTTGCAAAATGTGGCCAAACCAACCTGTTGTACAACTGCAACATCTCATCCCAGTTTCTATATTCGGGGCCCTGAGTGAAGGCCAGTGTTCCAAAAGCCTCTTCACCACCTTGTCCATCTGGAACCTGGTCTTGGACCCTGTAACCTGGGTTGTTGAATGTTAAGTCATGTTTGACTAACATACCAGAGATTTGAGACTTTACAGGGGAAGTTGGAGAAGTGGTGTTTTTGGATTTTCAGGAGCCATTTGCCAAGGTGCCACATGTAAGGCTGGTGCACAAGACCAGAGCTCAGTACTGGGAAGGAAGTGTGTTAATACTGACTGAAGACTGGTCATCATACTGAGACAGAATAACAGGTCTGTTTCAGACTCGGATGATATAACTAGTGGAGTGTCCCAGCAACCAGTTCTGGATTGTCAATGATCTATTATTGATATTAATGACCGGGAGGAGCGGCAGAGAGTGAGGAATCCACGGTGGCAATGACAGGGAATGTGGTGGGGGACATGTTGTGATTGGACATTTCATCTCTTCAATGGGACATGGGAAGCTGGCGAGCAGAATACATGGTAAATGGAGTTTAATGTGGTGAAGTGTGAAGGCATGTAGAGTGGTAGAAGGAATCAAAAGTCAAACTATTATTTATGTGGAGATAAATTATAAATGAGAGAAATAGAGAGGGGTCGAGGTGCTGAACTACACAACAAAATAGAGACGGGAGCAGTGAGTGGTTCATAAAACCATATATGACCAAGGTTCAGAGCTGAATGGTCCATTGACATTTACTGCTGGGGTGTAGGTGCAGAGAAACAGAGAAGTGTTGTTACTGTGACAGACAAGTGCACAATGATGGATTTTGGGAAGTTAAAGCAGGTCAGGACATACCCAGTGAATGGAGGGTCCTGAGGAGTGTTGATGAAAGAGAAACCTGGGGCACAGGTACCTTACTCCCTGAAAGTGCCAACACAGGCAGACAAGGTGGTGAAGAAGGAGCACAACATGCTTGTCTTCATCGGCAAAGGCTCTGAGAGGAGTTGGGACATCACATTACAGTTGTACAAATCAATAATGACACCACACCAGGAGTACCCTGTGCAGTTCTGGTCACATGAGAGGAAGGATGTGATTAAGCTGGAAAGGTGCAGAAACGATTCACAGGAATGTTACCTGGACTGGGGGCTTGAGTTACAAGGAAAGATCAGACTGACTGGGACTGTTTTCCCTGGAGTGAAGGAGACTGAGGGGAGACCTGACAGAAGATTATAGAACTATGAGAGGTGTAAACAAGGTAAACAGGCAAGAGCATTTTGCCAGGGTAGAAATATCAAATATGAGAAGGCGCAGCTTTAAAATGCCAGGGTGAGAATTTAAAGGTGGACGTTAGGACAGGTAAGATTTCTGTTTCTGTACAGAGAGTGGTGAGGGCTGGGTATGGGCTGCCATGGGGAGTGGTGGAAGCAGATATGATAATGACATTTAACAGGGTTTTAGATAACCACATGAATATTCAGAGAATTGAAGCACATGAATTATAAGCAGGCAGAAGAGACTTAGTTTCATTTGGCATCGTGTTCAGCACAGACATCATGGGAAGAAGGGTCTGTTCCTGTGCTGTACTGTTCTGTGTTCTCGGTGAGCCTCAGTGACAGGGGAGTCTTTAGCCGGGGTCACAGACAAGTGTATCTGTGGCAAGGAGAGAGACTGCAGGATGGTGCATTACCTCCCTGGTACCAGGGTCAAGGATGGAACTGAACAAGTACAGGCCATTCTGAAAGGGCAGGGTGAGCAGCCAGAGGTCGTGGTCCATATTGGCTCTAACAAAAGAGACCAAGTCCTGCAAGGAGAGCTCAGGGAGTTGGGGAAAAAGTAAAGTGGAAACTCTGTGGTCGGGGGAGGGGGGGGCGGCGGTGGTGGAAACCCCAGTGCCACCTGCTAGCGAGGGAAGAAATAAAAGTGTGGTACAGTTATATGTGTGGCTCACGAGCTGGTGCAGGACGGAGGGTTTTAGTTACATGGATCATTGGGCTCTCCTTCAGGACAGGTGATGGGAAGAGTAAGAGGTCAGTAACTGGCATTGACGGATGTGGATTAACACAGGAAGTAAGTCCAAATGGATAAATTACAGTGTCTCAGTAGCATTACAAGTGCACAGATATACAAATATCAGAAGAGAAGCAAGAGAAAGAATAAAAAGTCAGTTACCTCCAACAGTCTAACATGGGGGTGGGGGGGGGGCATCACTTCCCTGGCTATAGGTTGACTCATTATTGACCCTGATGGCCAGTGTAAGAATGACTTCATACAGCGCTCCTTGGAGCAGCAGAGTTGTCTTATTCTGTTACAGAAGGTGCTCCTCTGTTCAGCCAAGGTGGCATGCAGAGGGTGAGAAACATTGTCCAGGATTGCCAGGATTTTCCGTAGGGTCCTTTGTTTTACCACGGCCCCCAGTGTGTCCAGTTTCTCTCCTATAACAGAACCAGCCTTTCCAATCAGTTTATTGAGTCAGATGGCATCACCCGTGTTGGTGCCATTGGCCCAGTGCACCACTGTGAAGTTAGGCCAAGTTACTGAGCACAGTGGCACTGAGGGCCTGAAGTGTGTTTATGTCAGTGCAGTGTAGAACGGTTAAGGCAGACGTACTTAGAGCCTGGATTAGTACATGGCATGGTGACTCAGCCATTACAGAGATCTGGCTGAGAGAAGGGCAGCACTGACAGATAAACATTCCAGGATTCAGATGATTCAGACAGTCCAGAGGGAGGTGAATGAGGTTGGGGCTCTGTACTGCTGATCAGGCAGAATGTCACAAGGTCAAGGTCATCCCAGAGGCTCATCCAGTAAGACAATGTGGGTAGAAATCAGGAATAAGGACGGTGCAATCACCATGATGAGATTATACTGCAGACCTCCCAATAGCCAGTAAGAGACAGAAACAGATATGTTAGCAGGTTATGGGATGATGCAAAAACTACAGAGTAGATTTGGTGAGTGAATATCTCCTCAGAGTAACTGGGACTCCGTTACACCCTGAGGCTTGGATGGGGCATTATTTGTGTTCAGGAAGGTTTCCTGAAACAATATGTGGTCCACCAGGGAGGGGGACATTCTTGACTTCACTTTGGGAAATATGGAACTCAGCAGAGTGGTGGCAGGAACAACCAGTGTTTAAAGAGGAATTAGACAGGTCTTTCAGGGGAAATGACCTGCAGAGCTGTGGGGACAGAGTGGGGAATGGGACTGTGGAAATGTTGTAGCAGGAATTGGTATTAACTTGATGGGTCAAATAGTCTTGACGATCACAGAATGATTCTCTGCCCAATAATAGTCTGAAAAGATCATTCTGGTCGCCAGTGAATCTTCCAAGCTCCAGGATGGACAAGATCAATTGTGTAATAAGGACACACTTCTGTCAAAATACTGACACTGTATACCAAGCACACTGAGTTGCCAGAGCACAGCACCAGCCAGTGAGGACACAGACCAGTACAACACACAGCTCTCTACTACGAAGTTCAAAGCTGAAAGTAAATGTACTATCAAAATACATTTCTGTCATCATATACAACCCTGAGATTAGTTTTCTTGTGGGCATACTGCTGGTTTGTTAGAGCAGTTGGGGAGGATTTAAACTAATTTGGCAGGGGCGTGGGAACAGGTGTGAAAGGACTCAGGGTAGGACAGATGGTAAAGAAAGCAAAGATCGCATGCAGTCACACTGTCAGGAAGGGCAGGCAGGTGATAGGACATAACTGCAGCCAGCAGGGTGAGTATCAGTGCCTGAGGGATGCAGAATCAATAAGGGTAGCAAATACAGTACGCAAACTGTTATATCTCAACACACGGAGTATAAGAAATAAGGTGGATAATCTTATTGCCCTATTACGGATTGTCCTGACCATCACTGAATCACGGCTGAAGAATGTTTGTAGTTGGGAGCTAAGTGCCCAAGGTTACACGTATCAGAGGGACAGGAAGGTGGGCAATGGGGATGGAATGGCTCTGCTGATAAAGAATGGTAACAAATCAGTAGAAAGATGTGGCATAAGATTGGAAGATGTTGAATCCTTGTGAATTGAGTTAAAAAACTGCAAGGGTAAAAGACGCTGATGGTAGCTATATACAGGCCTCCCAACAGTTGCTGGGATGTGGGCCACAAATTACAACAGGAAATAGAAAAGACATATCAAAAGGGGAATGTTATTCAAGATTTCATGGGAGTCAGGGGAGATTTTAACATGCAGGTCGATTGGGAAAATCAGGTTGGAAATAGATCTCAAGAGCGTGAGTTTGCTGAATGCTGAACAGATGGCTTTTTAGAGCAGTACTAGGGGATCATTGAGTGTACTAGGGGATCAGCTATACTGGATTATGTGTTATTGAATAAACTGCAAGTGATTAGGGAGCTGAAGGTAAAAGAACCCTTAGGAGGCAGTGATCTCAGTATCATTGAGTTCAACCTGAAATTGGATAGGGAGAAAGTACAGTCTGACATATCAGTGTTTCATTGGAGTTAAGGTAGTTACAGTGGTATGAGAGAAGAGTTGGCTAAAGTAAATTGGAAGGAGATGCTGGCAGGGATGGCAGTAGAGCAGCAACAGTTTCTGGGGAGAATGAGGGAGGTGCAGGATGAATGTATTCTAAAAACAAATAAATACTCAAATGGCAAAATAGTACAACCATGGCTGACAAGGAAATCAAAGCTAATGTAAAACCAAAAGGGAAGGCATATAACAAAGCAAGGCAGCAGAAAGGGAATTATAGACCAGTTAGCCTGACCTCAGTGGTTGGGAAGAACTGGAGTCAATTATTAAGAAGTATTGGAAACACAGGACAAGAAAGGACAAAGTCAGCACGGTTTCCTTAAGGGAAAGTCTTGCCTGATGAACCTGTTGGCATAGTTTGAGGAGATTGCACGCAGGATGGATAAAGGGGATGCACTGATGTCATATATTTGGACTTTCAAAAGGCTTTCTTTGACAAGGTGCCACAAATGATCCTGGCAATAAAAGGATTAATGCACGAGGGTGACCACTAGAAGTGGGAATGGTGCTGGAGATGGACAGACCCAGAGTTTCCAGGATGCTGAGACCAGAGATTCAGTGGGTTGGTCAAACCTGAGGTCAGGCTGCAAATAGTTTGGTGACTGCCACGACTGGAAAGGGGAAGAGACAGACAGTGCATGTCTCCCTGTGGCTGTGACCCTCAGCAACAAGTACACTCCTTTGGATACCCCTGGGAGGATGACAAACCAGAGAACAGCAGCCCGTCATGTCAGTGATACTGACACCCTGGTCCGATGCTCCACAGGAGGAAAGGTCAATCACAGCAGTGATGACAGCAGACTCACAGTACAGGCGATGTGCAGGAGATTCTGTGGCAGCAAGAGAGATGCCACAGCGGAGTGTCGCCTCCTGGGTACTGGGGTCAGGCACGTCTCCGATGTGCAGGATTTCCTATTGATAAACTTGCCAGTTGATTTGGTGGTAAGGAAATCAAATGCAACGTCAGCATTCATTTCAAGAAGACTACAACACAAAAGCAAGGATGTAATGCTCAGCGTTTATAAGGCATTGGTCCGATCACACTTGGTATTGTGAACTGTTTTGGGCCCCTTCTCTAAAAAGGTACGTGTTCACATAGGAGAGGGTCCAGAGGAGGTTCACAAGAATGATCCTGGCAATAAAAGGGTTCATGCACGAGGATTGTTTGCTGGCTCTCGGCCTGTACTTGCTAGACTTTAGAAGAATGAGGGAATCTCATTGAAACCTATCAAAAATAGAAAGACCTACAATGGAGTGGGGAGGATGTTTCCGACAGCGGGGCAGTCTGGGATCACAGGGCACAGCCTCAGAATACTAGGACATCCTGTTAGAACGAAGATCAGGAATAATTTCCATACCAAGGGGTAGTGCATCTGCACAGCCTGTGTCAGGATATTTTCACTGACTATAGCTCAGTGTTTAATATCATCAATCCCACAGTCCTGATTAATAAGCTGCAGAACCTGGTCTCTCTGCAACTTGATCCTCGACTTCCTAACCGGGAGACCACAATCTGTGCAGATTAATGGAGACGGGCTAACCCCTATTGACATCAATGGATCTGGGGTTGAGACGGTAAACAGCTTTAAGTTCCTCAGCATCAGCATACCCGAGGATCTCACGCAGTCTGCACACACCAGCTGAGCGGTGAAAAAGGCACAACAGCGCCGCTTTCACCTCAGACGGGTGAGGAAGTTTGCTATGGGCCCCCAAATCCTTACAACTTTCTACAGGGGCAAAATTGAGAACATCCTGAATGGCTGCATCACTGCCTGGTATGGGAACTGCATCTCCGTTAATCGCAGGACTCTACAGAGAGTGGTGCAGACAGCCCAGTGCATCTGTAGTTGTGAACTTCCCATGACTGAGGACACTTACAACAAAAGGTGAGAGAAAAGGGCCTGAAGGATCACTGGGGACCTGAGTCACTCCAACCACAATCTATTCCAGCTGCAGCCATCCGGGAAACAGGACCGCAGCATAAAAGCCAGGACACACAGGCTCCGGGACAGCTTCTTCCACCAGGCCAGCAGACTGATTAACTCACACTGATTTGAGTGTATTTCTATGTTACACTGGCTGTTCTATTTATTATAAATTAATATAAATTACTGTGATTGTACATTGCACATTTAGACGGAGATGTAACGTATAGATTTTTACTCCTCCTGTACATGAAGGACACAAGAAATAAAGTCAATTCAAATTCAAATTAATATCTCGTCCTTGCTGACGATCAACACTGACACTGGTGCACCTCAGGGATTGTGCTCAGCCGACTGCTCCACTCCCCCTCTACCCATGACTGTGTGACTAAGCGTAGCTCAAAAGCCGTCCAAAAATATGCTGGATACAAACGTTGCTGGTACAATCTCATATGGAGAGGAGAGGACTTACAGGAGCAAGATATACCAGCTAGCTGAGTGGTGTCGCAGCAACTACCTTGTGCTTAATGTCGGTGCGACAAAATAGCTGATTGAAGGAAGGGTACGATGAGAGAACACAAACCAATCCTCATAGAGGGATCAGAAGTGGAGAGAGTGAATAATTTCAAGTTCCTGGATATCAATATCTCTGATCATCTAACCTGGTCCCAACATATCGATGCAGCTACAGTAAAAAGAAGGCATGACAGCAGATATGTTTCATAAGGAGTTTGAAGACATTTGATTTCTCAATTTAAAACAGACAAAACTGCTCTAGATGTATTCTATATATGTTATTTCTGTTTTTGCACTGTTTTCAATCTACAAAATAAACATATCCATACACACACATACTGTAATTTATTTATTCTTTCTATATTATCATGTACAGCATTGAACTGCTGCTGATACATTAACAAATTTCATGACAAACGCCAGTGGTAATAAACCTGATTCTGGTTCTGACTCTGAATTCATCCCCACAGACGGCTGTGGCCAATTCATTGGGTATATTTAATGCGGATGTTCTAGATTGTGAGTGGGATGGGAGGGGGGTTTGAGAGGGATAAGGATCGGTGATGGTCTCCCGAATGAGCTGCCAGAGGAGGTGGTGGAGGCAGAAACGCACAAAGTCTCTGTTCATGAACACTTCCCATTCACTGTGTACATCCTGCCCTGGTTGAACTTCCCGGTGCTGGGTCCATGGTTGTTTTGCATCTGTATTAACGATCTGGATGAGAATGTGGTAAACTGGATCAGCAAGTTTGCAGATAACACCAAGATTAGGGGTGCAGTGGACAGCAAGAAAGGTTAGCAAATACTGACATGGGATGTTGTCCAGCTGTTAAAATGGCAGATGGAATTTAATGCAGACAATTATGAGGTGTGTGCAACAAAAATTTAACGAGAGAAATGTGTGGTTTAAAGAGGATGAGGAAAAGCAAGAAGGCTGCGAATGGCACGGCTCAGGATTTCTCGAGCGAAGGTATTTTACTACTTGGAGTAAAGAGAGGCAAGATTGCACAGGCACGTGAAATCAGCCAGTAGAGCAGGAAAAGGTTAAAAAGAAGACCGCCATATCCAGCGGGCAGCAGAGTGAGAGGGCTTTGGCTCAACGGGCTTAGGTGGTAACGAGACAAGGTAGGTTTACCTGCGTTAATTGTGGAAAGGAAGTATGTATGTGAGACCGGTGTTCTGTGCTCGGTGTCAGATGTTGAAAGTTCTGGAGTCTCCCAGCCTCCTGGATGGCAATATCCGCACCTGGTGTGTTGAGCTGCGACCCCTAAGGGACTGCGTTAGGGAACGGGTGCTGCAGCTCGTTGACCTTTGTCTGGTCAGGGAGAGCGAGGAGGTGATAGAAGGGAGTTATAGGCAGGTGGTCACACCGGGACCACAGGAGACAGACAAGTGGTTAACAGTCAGGAGAGGGAAGGGGATGAGTCAGGTACCAGAGAGTACCCCTGTGGCTGTCCCCCTAAACAATAAGTACTCCTGTTTGAGTACTGTTCGGGGGGGGGGAGGGGAGAGATAGCCTTTCTGGGGGAAGCAACAGTGGGAGTCTGGCCCTGTTGCTCAGAAGGGTAGGGAAAGTAAGAGAAAGGCAGCAGTGATAGGGGACTCTTCAGTTAGGCGATTCTGTGGACGCAGGAAAGAAAGACCGATGGTAGTTTGCCTCCCAGATGCCAGGGTCTGGTAAGTTTCAGATCGTGTCCAAAACATCCTGCAGTGGAATGGAGAACAGCCAGAGGTCGTGGTACATATTGGTACCACTGACATAGGTAGGAACAGGGAGGAGGTCCTCAAAACAGTTTACAGGGAGTTAGGAAGGAAGTGGAGAAGCAGGAGAGCAAAGGTAGTAATCTCAGGATTACTGCCTGTGCCACGTGACAGTGAGTATAGGAATAGAATGAGCTACACACATCAAAGTTGCTGGTGAACGCAGCAGGCCAGGCAGCATCTCTAGGAAGAGGTACAGTCGACGTTTCAGGCCGAGACCCTTAGAATGAGCTGGAGGATAAATGCATGGCTGAGGGATTGAAGCAGGGGGCAGGGATTCAGATTTCTGGATCATTGGGACCTCTTTTAGGGCAGGTGTGACCTGTACAAAAAGGACGAGTTGCACTTGAATCCCACAGGTAGAGTTTAAACTAGAACTGTTGGGGGGTGGGGACCGAATTGAAGAGACTGGGGAAGAGGCGGTTGGCTCACAAATAGAGAAAGCTTGGAGACAGCGTGTGAGGGAGGACAGGCAAGTGATAGAGAAGGTACGTGCTCAGACCAACGGTTTGAGATGTGTCTATTTTAATGCAGGGAGTATTGTGAACAAAGCGGATGAGCTTAGAGCATGTATCACTACTTGGAGCTATGATGTGGTGGCCATTACAGAGACTTGGATGGCTCAGGGACAGGAATGGTTACTTCAAGTGCCGGGTTTTACATGTTTCAGGAAGGACAGACAGGAAGGCAAAAGAGGTGGGGCGTGGCACTGTTGATCAAATATAGTGTCGTGGCTGCAGAAAAGGAGGACGTCATGGGAGGATTGTCTATAGAGTTTCTGTGGGTGGAGGTTAGGAACAGGAAGGGGTCAATTACTCTACTGGGTGGTTTTCATCGGCCACCCAATAGTAACAGGGATATCGAGGAGCAGATAGGTAAACAGATCCTGGAAACGAGTAATAACAACAGAGTTGTCACGATGGGAGATTTTAATTTCCCAAATATGGATTGGCACCTCCCCAGAGTAAGGGGTTTAGATAGGGTGGAGTTTGTTAGCTGTGTTCAGGAAGGTTTCTTGACACAATGTGTAGATAAGCCTACAAGAGGAGAGACTGTACTTGATTTGGTATTGGGAAATGAACCTGGTCAGGTGTCAGATCTCTCAGTGGGAGAGCATTTTGGAGATAGTGATCATAATTCTATTTCTTTTACAATAGCATTAGGAGAGGTAGGAACAGACAAGTTAGAAAAGTGTTTAATTGGAGTAAGGGGAATTATGAGGCTATCAGGCAGAAACTTGGAAGATTAAATTGGGAACAGATGTTCTCAAGGAAAGGTACGGAAGAAATGTGGCAAATGTTCAGGGGATATTCGTGTGAAGTTCTGCATAGGTACGTTCCAATGAAACAGGGAAGTTATGGTCAGGTACAGGAACCGTGGTGTACAAAGGCTGTAGTAAATCTAGTCAAGAAGAAAAGAAAAGCTTACATAAGGTTAAGAGAGCTAGGTACTGTTAGAGATCTAGAAGATTGTCAGGCTAACAGGAAGGAGCTTAAGAAGGAAATTAGGAGAGCCAGAAGGGGCCATAAGAAGGGCTTGGCGGGCAGGATTAAGGAAAACCCCAAGGCATTCTACAAGTATGTGAAAAGAGCAAAAGGATAAGACGTGAAAGAATGGGACCTATCAAGTGTGACAGTGGGAAATTGTGTATGGAACCGGCGGAAATAGCAGAGGTACTTAATGAATACATTACTTCAATATTCACTACAGAAAAGGATCTTGATGATTTTAGTGATGACTTGCAGCAGACTGAAAAGCTTGAGCATTTAGATATTAAGAAAGTGGATGTGCTGGAGCTTTTGGAAAGCATCAGGTTGGATAAGAGGCCGGGACCAGATGATATGTACCCCAGGATACTGCGGGAGGTGAGGGAGGAGATTGCTGAGCCTCTGGCGATGATCTTTGCATCATCAATGGGGACAGGAGAGGTTCCGGAGGATTGCGGATGTTGTTCCCTCATTCAAGAAAGGGAGTTGGGATAGCCCAGGAAATTATTGACCAGTGAGTCTTACTTCAGTGGTTGGTAAGCTGATGGAGAAGATCCTGAGAGGCAGGGTTTATGAACATTTGGAGAGGTATAATATGATTAGGGATAGTCAGCATGGCTTTGTCAAGGGCAGGTCGTGCCTTACGAGCCTGATTGAACTTTTTGAGGATGTGACTGAACACATTGATGAAGGGAGAGCAGTAGATGTAGTGCATATGGATTTCAGCGAGGTATTTGATAAGGTACCCCATGCAAGGCTTATTGAGAAAGTAAGGAGGCATGGGATCCAAGGGGACAATGTTTTGCGGATCCAGAACTGGCTTGCCCACAGAAGGCAAAGAGTGGTTGTAGACGGGTCATATTCTGCATGGAGGTCGGTGGCCAGTGGTGTGCCTCAGGGATCTGTTCTGGGACCCTTACTTTTTGTAATTTTTATAAATGACCTGAATGAGGAAGTGGAGGGATGGGTTAGTAAGTTTGCTGATGACACAAAGGTTGGGGGTGTTGTGGATAGTATGGAGGGCTGTCAGAGGTTACAGCAGGACACTGATAGGATGCAAAACTGGGCTGAGAAGTGGCAGATGGAGTTCAACCCAGATAAGTGTGAAGTGGTTCATTTTGATAGGTCAAATATGATGACAGCATATAGTATTAATGGTAAGACCCTTGGCAATGTAGAGGACCAGAGGGAACTTGGGGTCAGAGTCCATAGGACGTTCAAAGCAGCTGCGCAGGTTGACTATGTGGTAAAGAAGGCATTCAGTTCATTGGCCTTCATCAATCATGGAATTGAACTTAGGAGCCGAGAGGTAATGTTGCAGCTCGATAGGACCTTGGTCAGAATCACTTGGAGTACTGTGCTCAATTCTGGTCGCCTCACTACAGGAAGGATGTGGAAACCACAGAAAGGTGCAGAGGAGAATTACAAGGATGTTACCTGAATTGGGGAGCATGCCTTATGAGAAGAAGTTGAATGAACTTGGCCTTTTCTCCTTGGAGCGACAGAGGATGAGAGGTGACCTGGTAGAGGTGTATAAGATGATGAGAGGCATTGACTGTGTGGATAGTCAGAGGCTTTTTCCCAGGGCTGAAATGGCTGCCACAAGAGGACACAGGTTTAAGGTGCTTGAGAGTAGGTACAGAGGAGATGTCAGGGTATGTATGTATGTATGTATGTACGTACGTACTTACATACTTACTTACTTACGCAGAGCGTGGTGAGTGCTTGGAATGGGCTGACAGCAATGGTGGTGGAGGCTGATACGATAGGGTCTTTTAAGAGACGTTTGGATAGATACACGGAGCTTAGGAAGATAGAGGGCTCTGGGTAACCCTAGTAATTTCAAAGGTAGCTACATGTTTGGCACAACTTTGTGGGCCAAAGGGCCTGCATTATTCTGTAGGTTTTCTATGTTTCCTTTGTCCCCAGAGGGACGTTACAATCTGGAACACAGTCTGAAGGGGTGGTGCAGGCTGGTATTTAAGGACCATCTGGATGAGCATTTGAATCACCAAGGCAGGATAGGAGACAGACCAAGTGCTGAGTTAGTGGGGACAGATTCTCAATGGTCAGTATGGACATGCAGAAACCACTGACTGTGAAAGTGCAATGGGAACCTGAAACACAGAACTTCAGGATGGTCATACCTAAAACATTCAGTACCCAGTATGATGGGATTGTTGTTGTACAAAGGTATTAATGGTCAAATACTGAACCAACCCCTCAAAAGGCTACCAAAATGCTGCCATTCCCTATGCACCAGTAACAATAGTTTTCTATGGGAATTTGGTGAAGTACTCTGGGTGATATTAGGAGAGATGGCTGGCAGCTTGGTCACAGTGGGAGGGTGCAAATGTCTTCTCAGAGGATAAGGGGCTCAGTGGAACAAGCTCACAGCTGAGAATAAAGGTGACAAACCCCACTGCAGTGGAGGACTGCTCTGGTCAGGGTTGTACAGGATAGAAACTGACCCTCTGGCCCATCACATTTACGCTCCCCATCATGCACAGCTGTACTAATCCCACTTTCCTGCATTAGTTTAATATGCCTCTGGGCCTTGCTCACTGAAGCCCCTGTGCATGTGCCTCTAATATTATTACACAGTTCCCTGTATGTGGCATCACAGGCAGACAGGGTTGTGTGTTCTGCTTGCCTTGACAATCAAAGAACTGCCTCTCATTAGAGTAGGACAAAACTGTTTAAAGACAGATTTAAAGGGGATCTGAGGGGTAAATATTTCACACAGGGTATAACTGGTATCTAAATCAGTACCAGAAGAGGTGTGCGGGGGGGGGGGGGGGGAGGGGCAGAAACGCCTCAGGAACCTGTGTACATCCTGCCATGATTTAACCTCCCAAAACAGAGTCACTGGTTTATACAGAAATGAAACAGTCCCTTCGGTACAACTCATCCACGCCGACCAAGTTGTCGACCTGAACTCGTCCCATCTGCCTGCATTAGGCCCGTATTCCTCTCAACCTTTTCCATCCACGTGACTGTGCAAATATGTTTTAAATATTGTACCTGAGGCAGAGAGCCGGTGCAGTGAGGCGCTGACAGACACTCACTGTTCCGCGGGCAGGAAGAGGAGAGACCGAAACCCCAACAAGTGGAGACCGACTCCACCACCCCGGACTTACCGCCCACCACGGCCCGTTCCCCGGGAAACGACGTCGCTGAAGGTGGAGATTTGTGACGTCAGTGCGTCGCGGGTAAACAATCACATCGTGTCACGTGACAGTGACCCGGCAGCCGGGGAGGCGGGGCAGAGGGAGCTGTCAATCAGCAGAGCGGCAGAAAAACTTCCGACCATTGTAAACAGAATGGAGAGAGTGGGAGATTTCCAGGGACGTGACCCACTCCCCCATTCCCTGGAATTGAGTGTGTTATACACAGTAATATTCATATTGTAATTTAGCTCTTCGATCTTATAAAAATGTAATGTTTGTATTTTGTATATTTTTATGTGAATAATCTTTTTATAATTTTAGATAAAATATGTTGGAACTAGATCATGAAAAAAGAGCGTCACGGAAAAATATTGTCAAAGCCAAAATTTTAATCCAAAGTAAGTTGTTATCACACTACGCATATGTCACCATATTGTTCAAAGTTCAAATTCATTCTCACAGTCCATACGTGTCACCACAGACAACCCCGAGAATCTTGTTCTGCAGATATTCTTGGCAAATCTATAGAACAGTAACTGTGAACTGTAAATATGAGGAACTATAAACTGTAAACAAATTGTGTAAATGCAGAGAAATAAATAGCAATAAATTACAAGCATGAAATAACGATATAACAGTGGTGACATGAGTGTTTTGTTCAAGACACTGATGGTTGAGGGGTAGTAACTGTTCTTGAACCTGGTGGGGCGAGTCCTGAGATACCTGTACCTTCTACCTGATGGTAACAGTGAGAAAATATCGTTGCCTGGGTGGTGAGGATCTTTGCTGATGGACACTGCTTTCCTACGGCAATGTTTCATGCAGATGTGCTCAGCGGTTGTGAGGGTTTTACCTGTGATATACTGGGCCGAATCCACTACTCTTTGCAGGATTTCCCACTCAAAGGCATTGGTGTTCCTGTATCAGGCCGTAATGCAGCCAGTCAGCACATCTTCCACCACACATTTATATAAGTTTGCCAAGGTTTTCAATGACATGCTGAACGTCCGCAGAGTCCTGAGGAAGTAGAGCGCTGTTGTGGTTTCTTCACAATTATATTTATGTGATGGGTCCAGGACAGGTCCTCTGAGTGAGTGACACACGTGCATTTAAAGTTACTGACCCTCTCCACCTCTGATCGTCCTTTGATTACTAGCTCATGGACCTTTGGTTTCTCCCTCCTAAAGTCTACAATCTGTCCCTTGGTCTTACTGACATTGAGTGAGGGGTCGTTGTTATTACACCACTCAGCAAAGTTTTCAATCTCTCTCCTGTTTGCTGATTCATCACCACCTTTGATTGTCATGTAATCAGCAAACTTGTATATGGTGTTGCAGCTGTACTCAGCCACACAGTCATAGGTGTAAAGTGAGTAGAGCTGGGGGCTAAGCACACTTCCTTGTGGTGCTCCTGTGCTGATAGAGATTGTGGAGAAGCTGTTTTTGCTAATATGAACTGACTTGGATCTGCACCTGAGGAAATCCAGGATCCAATTGCACAAGGGGGTATTGAGGCCCAGGTCTGGGAGTTTACTGATCAGTTTTGAGGGGATGATGGTGTTAAATGCTGAGCAGTAATCAATAAAGGGCATCCAGATGCTTGCATCTTTGCTGTCCAGATGTTCCAGAGTTGTGTGAAGAGACAACGAGACAGCATCTGCTGTTGCTTCAGTAGGTGAATTGGAGAGGATCCAAGTCACCATTCAGACAAGAGCTGATATGCTTCAACACCAGCCTCTCAAAACACTTCATCACTGTGGATGTAAGTGCCACTGGGCAATAGTCATTTAAACAGGTTACCACGCTCCTGTTGGCCACCGATATGATTGAAACTTCCTTGAAGTAGATGGGTTTCACACACTGCCAGATCGAGAGGTTGAAGGTATCCGTGAATACACCAGCCAGCTGGTCAGCACAGGTCTTCAGTACTCGGCCAGGTACACCATCCAGACCGGATGCTTTCCTTGGATTCACTCTCTTGAAGGCAGCCTGCACGTCATCTTCAGATACTGAGACCAAATGACCATCGGGAGACATGGGGGTGCGCGATGGTTCCTCCCTCTTCTGGTGGACAAAGTGAGTACAGAAGGCATTGAGCTCATCTGTCCCCTTTGTCACTATTTACCTTTGCAGGACATTCTGGCATTCAAACTCTGCTGCCGCTGTCAAGCATCTCTCTTTTATTCCAGTCTAGTCCGGAATCTCCACTTTGCCGAAGAGATGGTTTCTGGAGATCATACCTGCACCTCTTGTAGCATTCCTGATCTCCAGACTTGAATGCCTCTGACCTGGCACTCAGCAGGTTCCGGATCTCATTGCTCATCCAGGCCTACTGATTTGGGAAAACCCTGAATGATTTTGTGGGGACACACGCCTCCACAGCTGTTTTAGTAAAGTCTGTAGTGACCCCGGTGTCGTCCTTCAGGTCCTGAGATGAGTTCACGAACATGGCTCAGCCTGCTGACTCAAGGCAATCCTGTAACCGTTCCTCTGCCTCTCAACACCACCCCTTGATCTCTGGAGACTTGTTCCTTAGGCTCTGTCTGTGTGCAGGTAGAACGAGTGCAGTCAAATGATCCAACTTGACAAAATGTGGTCTTGGGAGCAAACAATAGACATTCCTTATCGTAGTGTAGCAGTGGTCCCCTGTGTTGGGACATCTGACACAACAGGTTACTACTTTCAGATTCATTTTCTTTCAGGCATTTACAGGGAAATGAAGACAGTGGAATTTAGAAAAACTATAAACAGCAAAGATTGACATATAACCAATGTGCAAAAGACAGATCATGCAAATACTAAAACATAAATATTACTGTGCAATTCAATTGTGGAGTACTTGAAAGTGAGTGTGCAGGATATGGAATCAGTTCAGTGGAGATACCTACACCATTTCAAGAGCATGACTGGTGTAGGGTAATAACTCTTCCTGAACCTGGTGGTGTGGGACCTAAGGCTCCTGTACGTCCTTCCCGATGGCAGCAGTGGAAGAGAGCATGAGGTGGCTGAAGGATGTTGTTGATGATGGATGCAGCTTTCTTGTAGAAGTGCTGCTTGTAAATGTACTGAATGATGGGGAGGGCTTTGCCTGTGATGAACTGGGATGCATCCACCAGTTAGAAACATGGAAAACCTACAGCAGAATACAGGCCCTTCGGCCCACGATGCCGTGCCAAACCTGTACCTATTTTAGAAATTACCTAGCATTCCCCAGAGCCCTTTGTTTTTCTAAGCTCCATGTACCTATCTAGGAGTCTCTGAAAATACTCTATTGTATCCGCCTCCACTACCTTTGCCGGTAGCCTATTCCACACACTCACCATGCTCTGTGTAAAAAAAATTACACCTGACATCTCCACAAATTTCTTGTAGACATTTTCCTTTCCATTCCTGATCATTGTGTTTCCATATCAGGCCATGATGAAACCAGTCAGGTTACTCTCCACTCTGCATCTATATACGTCAAAATTTGAGATGTCACGCTGATTACACACAGGCAGAGTCTCTGCCCTGCCTGCTTTATAGTGACACTTACTGCTAGTCCCAGGACAGACCCTCTGAAATGATAATGCTCAGAAATTTAATGTTACTGACTCTCTCCACCTCCAGTCCCCTAATGATGACTGGCTCATGGATCTCCGGTTTCCTGCCCCTGTGGTCAGTGATCTGCTGATATTGAGTGAGAGGTTGTCGTTGTGGCACCATTCAACCAGATCACACATCTCCCTCCTGAGGGCAAATTTGTCACCACCTTTGATTCATCCAACAACAGTGGTGTCATCTGCAAACTTAAATATGTCACTGGGGTTGTACTTAGCCACACAATCACAGGTATAAAGTGAGTAGAGTCATGGGCCAAGCACAACCTTGTGGTGCACCAGTGCTGACAGTGATTGCGGAGGAGATGTTGTTGACTTTGAATGCAAAGTCTTCACCGTGCAGAGAAATAGAAATTACAACTGAGGAAGAAGATTACATTAAAATCAGCAAAATATAAGAATGAAAATTAGTTACTTTTCTTACAGAAATGTGATAACAGGGGGCCCACTTGTCCATACTGACATTTGTCAGTTCGCAAGGAGTATTGTGAGCAACGCTGGGCCCTTTATCCAAGGAATGATGTGTTTGCATCAGAGAGGGTCCAGAGCAGGTTGACTAGAATGACCCCGGGAATGAAAAGGTTAACATATTAGGAGCATTTGATGGCTCTGGGCCTGTACTTGCTGGAGTTCATAAGAATGAGGAGAGAATGACATTATAACCACTTGAGTGAACGTGGAGTGGATGTTTCCTGTAGTGGGTTAGTCTAGCACCAGATGGCACACACTCAGAATAGAAGGATGTCTCTTCAGGAAAGAGATAAGAAGACATTTCTTTAGCCAAAGGGTCAGGTACAAGTTCACACTCTCCCTCCCCCACAATATCCCAGCTGTCAGACCTGTGTCCATTCACGTCACCTGTATCTACCCCTTTGTAGACTCCTCACCGCTCTTCACAACTCAGTTCCCATCAGTGTTTGTGATCAGCAAGTTCAGAAATCACAGTCAGCTCTCACTTTCCCCAATCCCCTGTGATGGAGCGGCTTATCAAACGTGTCCTGGACATCTCGGTTCAGTGCGTCACTGGGTCCCTTTATCCACAGTTGGTGTTACAGCTACAACCACTCAAATGCGTTTGTTAAACATGGAGTCACTTTCACCAGACTCTGCTGACTTTGCCTGATGGTTTTGTAAATTGGCAAAAATTTCCTGCTTTGCTACAGCTCCAAATGTTTTCCTGGTACAAGTGGAGAACACTCAGGTCTGCAGTTTCCTGTTTTCTGCTTTTGCTTCAGACTACAGAATCTGCAGTTTCTATTGTAATGTTTTACTTCTCTTCTATTTACTTATTTTTCTCCTATTTGGAGCAAAGGAGTTACTCAAAGTGGTCTTCCCTCCAGACACAGACTGGTTTTGAACCCTGTCGTTGTTTCCATCTCCTATCGTGTCTGGATTTTAGTCTCTGATACTCCAGCACTTGGGTCCTGACCATCCTCACCCAGGTCTGCTGTCACTGACGAAGTTTATTGATACGGTTCATATGGGCCTCAGTCAGGCCATTTGGCAAATTGGATCAAGAATTGGCTTTGCAATAGGAGACAGAGTGATGGCAGAGAGTCGTTTTGTGATCAGATGCTGGTGACAAGTGTTGTTCCACATGGATCTGTTCTGTGACCCTTGCTATTTGTGATACAACTGAGTGATTTGGGCGTGGATGTCGGAACCGTGAGCAGTAAGTTCACACTGACTGTGAGATGATGGAGTTATTGCTGGTGTGGATGGTCATCTTTGGCTAAAGTGTGACATCAATGTGTTGATGAAATGAGCTGAGACCAAAACAAGTAGATCAGTTGGTGTGAGAATTGGGATTTCCCATCAAACAACCCCAAAACTCCCATGGGGGAGATCAGTGTGTCAACACCACAACAGTGTAATGAAGAGAAAGCGACAACCCTTTCCTCTTCCAGGTTAGTGGCTTTTAAAAGAGCCTTTTGTTGTGTTTGCTGCCGAGGCCAGGCTGAAGCTCGCTTCCGGCGGATGCGGCGAGCCAACTGAATTTCTTTGGGCACAAGGGTGACTCGCTTGGTGTGGATGGTGCAAAGAGCCCGACCAGGTAAGCCTCGTTATTCTCCTCCAGGCCTTTGATGGCCGAGCTCTGGAAGCATAGATCGGTTTTGAAGTCCTGCCTGATCTTCTGCACCAGATGCTGGAAGGGAAGTTTACAGATGAGCAGATCGGTGGATTTCTAGTAGCATTGGTTCCCTGTCAGAGTCACGGTGATGGGCCGATAGCTCCCCAAGAATACCCACACAGACACCCAGGGATATTCAGTGCTCCTTTACACTTATCAATTATTTACAGAGTCACAGTGATGGGCCTGTAGTGCCCCAACAATACGTACACAGACACCCAAGAATATTCGGTGCTCCTTTACATTTATCAATTATTTTACTGATATGGTGCTTCCACGTCGGCTTATTATCAAGCCACATGCCATAAAATCTTACCACTGACACTTATTCAAGAGTTTGAACATATAATTTCAGATCAATTGCTATTGAGGATGATATGGATCAATAAAGAGGTCTATTGATCATCTTAGTAAAACACAAATGTATTTTAGCTTCTGAAAGCTTAAAACCCTGTCTATATTCCCACTGTTTGACTTTATTAATCACTAATCACATTCTTTATACAATTCAATTGAATTTTCTACCTCTGATCCATAAATCTGCATCATCTGCAAAAAGTCATTTCCCCACCCCAGTACCTATCTCAGAAAAAATATCACTAATCATAATATTAAACAATAAAGGGCTACAAATACTGTCTTATGGGGTCCCATTCTCCACCACATAGAAGCCCAAATATACCTTACGTATCCTTAACTGCCTGGAGCATACAAATAAAAAACTCAGAAAAAAATAATGTAGCCTTCTTCTCACTCCACATTTCTATAATTTAATCCTTTCATAACATAAGATGTTTTTTTTTCAATACAAAAATACTGCAATTACAACTTCTTTATTTACAAGTGCTTTCCCAATATCATCTTCCGAATATAAAACTGAATCCAATGTCATTCTGCACTTTCAAAATCCACACTGATAAAATGCTACATCACCTCTCTTTTCCAAAATATAATTTATTAACTCTATTACCATACGTTCCGTAAGTTTACCGAAATGAGATGGGATGTTAATGATATTGGTCTATAATTAGAAGGATCCTGTGGGGATTTCCAGGTTTTGGAACAGGTACTACCATTTTCTATAAGGAGGAAATATGGTCTAAACTCCAAATATGATTCCAAATTGTTAATATTATCTCAAGAGTTGTAAGCTATTTGTTTAAACATACAATAACATATATCATCCTTTCCTACAGCCATCTGACTTGCACTGTTAATAGCTTTCTTACATTCACACAAATAAACTCTACGTAACTAATACTATCATTGTTACAGCTGGCTTTCAACACATCAGTGTATTCACTTAAAACCTCATCTCAACATCATTTAGGCTCTTCACTTAAATTATCTTGATTGTGACTTGCAGCAAATGACCAAGCCAGTAACTCAGCCTTCTCTATTTCAGTAGAGGGGGTACATTCAGATTGGAGGATCGTGACTAGTGGTGTCCCACAAGGGTCTGTTCTGGGACCTCTGCTTTTCCTGATTTTCATTGACGACCTGGATGTGGGGGTAGAAGGGTGGGTTGGCAAGTTTGCAGATGACACAAATGTTGGTGGTGTAGTAGATAGTGTAGAGGATTGTCAAAGATTGCAGAGAGACATTGGTAGGATGCAGAAGTGGGCTGAGAAGTGGCAGATGGAGTTCAAGCCTGAGAAGTCTGAGGTGGTACACTTTGGAAGGACAAAGTCCAAGGCAGAGTACAAAGTAAATGCCAGCATGCTTGGTAGCATGGAAGAGCAGAGGGATCTGGGGGTACATGTCCACAGATTCCCTGAAAGTTGCCTCACAGGTGGATAGGGTAGTTAAGAAAGCATATGGGGTGTTAGCTTTCATAAGTCCAGGGACAGAGTTTAAGAGTCACGATGTAATGATGCAGCTCTATATAACACTGGTTAGGCCACACTTGGAGTACTGTGTCCAGTTCTGGTCGCCTCACTAGAGGAAGGATGTGGAAGCATTGGAAAGGGTACAGAGGAGATTTACCAGGATGCTGCCTGGTTTAGAGACTATGCATTATGATCAGAGATTAAGGGAGCTAGGGCTTTACTCTTTGGAGAGGAGGAGGATGAGAAGAGACATGATAGAGGTGTACAAGATAATAAAAGGAATAGATTGAATGGATAGCCAGCACCTCTTCCCCAGGGCACCACTGCTCAATACAAGAGGACATGTCTTTAAGGTAAGGGGTGGGAAGTTCAAGGGGGATATTAGAGGAAGGTTTTTTACTCAGAGAGTGGTTGGTGCGTGGAATGCACTGCCTGAGTCAGTGGTGGAGGCAGATACACTAGTGAGGTTTAAGAGACTACTAGACAGGTATATGGAGGAATTTAAGGTGGGGAGTTAAATAGAAGGCAGGGTTTGAGGGTCGGCACAATATTGTGGGCCGAATGGCCTGTACTGTGCTGTACTGTTCTATGTTCTATGTTCTAACAATCACCTTCTTTAATCAATACTGGAATGTTATTAACCCGATGAACCCCACCCCCCAATTTTCTGAATCATTCCCCAAACATCTCCAAGTTTAGTATCCTGTCCAATACTATCAGAAGATGACCTCCAGTAAACCTCTTTCACAACCTTCACCACTTTCCTCACCATAGCTTGTACCCTTTCATACTTAATAAGGTCACTCAGAGAATGATAATTCTCAGCTCTCCCAAACACCTTATTTCTCTCCCTAATTCCCTCTGCACACTCCCCCATCCACCAAGGTGCAGTCTTCCTCCTATTAATGTCATTTTTAACAGGCATCACTTCCACCGCAGTTTGATGAATAATGTGACATAACCATTCATTGCAGAAACCCCTATCAGCCTCAACATTCTCCCAGTTTGCTTCATCAAAATTCCACCTCCTAAGAACAGTCTCCTGCCCCCTATATAACTCCAAACCTAAGCTTATAAATATAGGAAAATAATCACTCCCCATTGTCTCCTCACCCATAACATCTCATTCAGTCACTCCAGCCAGAATGTTTGAAACAGGAGTTAAATTTACAGCAGTTTTCAGACGATTAGAAACATTACATTTCATACCCCTTCCATCATTAAAGCACACAAGATTGGAAATACCTGAACATTCTTCTACAATCAAACAGTTCCATGAATGACCCCACAGTGAACTGTGCACAAAATTCCCCAACCATACAACCCTTAGTGATCTAGAGTGACATATGCTTTCCAACAAATCAAGCAAAAGCTCTCCACAAGAGCTTTACCAATTTAGTAACCCTTCCTGTTGAATCAAATGCTTCTGCTACAAACACCTCATACACTTCATTCACATCCACAACTCTGTGTCCCGCCCTTTCCCATATTAAACATGCAACACCACCCCCTCTATCACGTAACCTATCATGCCATTTTACAATATAATTTCCTGTAAAGGAAATGCCGTAACAGCCCGGTTTCATATTGGGCCGATTTGATGAATCAGAAATAAACTTCCTAATGTCTTGACCATCGCATTTCTCTCATTCCACTGCCATATTCTTAATCCCATTCTGTACCTGCACAAAGAGACTGAAATACAGATACCCCACCCATCAGAGCTTCTTTTACAGTTTCCCACATAACACCAGTTATACCGAGATACCTTTCAGCAGCTTTCACAATCATTTTAATTTTCTCAGTATGTCTAGATGACTGAACAGTACAATTCACCACATCTTTTATAAACATCACAAACTTCATTTCATTGACTAGTAAAGTATCTTTATTAATGGACCTGTGATGTGACACATAGCCGCTGACTTCATATTCTATCTGACTGGTTATACTTGATCAACATTTGTTTAACTTTGTTGCAAGGCCTCTGTTTAAGACACACCTAACTGTACTTTAACCTGTTCAACCAGCTGCTTTCTTAAGTACTGTACTTCACATCCTTGTAACATGGTGTGAGCTGAATTATCTGCAGCTTAATGTGAAAAAGACAAAGGAGCTGGTGGTAGACCTGAGGAGAGCTAAGGCACCGGTGACCCCTGTTTCCATCCAGGGGGTCAGTGTGGACATGGTGGAGGATTACAAATACCTGGGGATACGAATTGACAATAAACTGGACTGGTCAAAGAACACTGAGGCTGTCTACAAGAAGGGACAGAGCCATCTCTATTTCCTGAGAAGACTGAGGTTGTTTAACATCTGCCAGACGATGCTGAGGATGTTCTACAAGTCTGTGGTGGCCAGTGCTATTGTGTGCTGGGGCAGCAGGCTGGGTGTAGCAGACACCAACAGAATCAACAAACTCATTTGTAACACCAGTGATGTTGTGGGGATGGAACTGGACTCTCTCACGGTGGTGTCTGAAAGGAGGATGCTGTCTAAGTTGCATGCCATCTTGGACAATGTCTCCCATCCACTACATAATGGACTGGGTGGGCACAGGAGTACATTCAGCCAGAGACTCATTCCACCGAGATGCAACACTGAGCATCATAGGAAGTCATTCCTGCCTGTGGCCATCAAACTTTACAACTCCTCCCATGGAGGGTCAGACACCCTGAGCCAATAGGCTGGTCCTGGACTTATTTCATAATTTACTGGCATAATTTACATATTACTATTAAACTATTTATGGTTCTATTGCTATTTATTATTTATGGTGCAACTGTAACAAAAACCAATTTCCCCCAGGATCAATAAAGTATGACTATGACTATGACTAGACTGCACTATGTTCTCCTCTACAATTACACCAGTCAAACTTTACACCTTCACAATCTTCATTCTAAGTTTCCCACAACACTAACTACACCTTAGTTTCCCAGGAGATACTGCCACAAGATGCCCAAATCTCTGACATTGTGACATCTGAGCAGAGGTGGAATATGCGCTCGTGCATTATAACTAACATACCCCAGACTAACTTTACTTGAAAGCTTCACCTCATCAAAATATATCAATGCAGTTAAACTGTCCATGTTTTCTCCATTTCAAACTACTTGTAATCTCTGCAACACACACAAAAAATGCTGGTGAACGCAGCAGGCCAGGCAGCATCTATAGGAAGGGGTACAGTCGACGTTTCGGGCGAGTCCTGACGAAGGGTCTCGGTCCGAAACGTCGACTGCAACTGTTTCTATAGACGCTGCCTGACCTGCTGCGTTCACCAGCACTTTTGTGTGTGTGTTGCTTGAATTTGCAGTATCTGCAGATATCCTCGCGTTTGCACTTGTAATCTATTTACATTCTTAATCTCTTTATCGAAATCTCCACCAGAACACCTGTCCTAACACCCCGATACCTGTATTTTCATTAGGCAACACAGATACCAAATAAAGTCTTCAAATGTAATGCCTTCTCACAGTTTCTTATCTTAACGATTAGCACATCACCTCCCCTTAAGGTTTGAGCACAATCTATATTCCCTAAAATAGTTATCAAATTTAGTTAATTTCAAATGAGAAAACGTGCAGATGCTGGAAATCCAAGCTACACAAATGAAATGCCGGAGGAACTGAGGACTGATGAATGGTCTCGGTCTGAAATGTCGACTGAACTCTTTTCTATAGATGCTGTTGAATTCCTCCAGCATTTTGTGTATTGCTGCAGTTAATTTAATGGGATTGGTAAAATAAAGCTGTTCCGGGTAAAATTTAAACAATACCTTGAAGTCTTCTTTCCTTTTTTCAGTATCCTCTCAAATCTCTTGAAATGATTGCAATATTGTTTTCCTTTTTCCGTTTTGCAGATCTAGATCCAACTTCATTCCAACCTCTTACCGCACTCACCCGGACTCTTTATTTCCGGTTCCTTTTCCAGACACTCTTCGCCCCCCACCCCCAACCTGAACTTACTTTATTTCCCATCATCCCCGCACATTCACAGCCAGCGCCACCAACGCTACTGAGCCAATCAGCAACTCGCACCGTTTTCAGGTATTTTGCTGTCAATCAGGTCTAGGGGCGGAGCAACGAAACGAATGCTCACGTGTTGTAATGACGTCACAAACTCAATCGTACCTTCCCCCGCCCCCAAATTCATTTTCTGAGCGTCTGTTCAGCGGGTCCAGTGTTGCGGGAGGGGCAGGGTGGCTTTAAACCCGGCGTTACACATTCCATGGCATCGTTCTCTCCAAAGTGTTTCAGCTGTTCCTTTGCCTGTCTTCTCCACACAGTCAACCAGACAAACTGAGAGAGTCGGCACGAGTGCTGGGAAAGTGCGGGAGTTCATATCTCACGGCAGCAGTCTCTGTATAATGTTTCGGAGTGACGGATTCGGTCATTGAGTGTAACGTCAAACGGCCTTGAGATACAGACGTCGTGAGGGAAAAGTGAAAACAAAATGATGAATGTCCCTTGTTCTCGGGAAACACTCCAGTTTTGGGCTATTTGCACACTAGATTGTCCCATATTATAATCCCGTCTTCATTTGAAGCAGGAAAACGGTCTCCTCGTCGGCGAAATGAACCTTGGTCTCCCGCGTGACAGGCGGGGATACTAACCACTGAACTAGCGAGGAATAAACAAGAGTATGGAACCTATCACACGGATGTCAGTGTATAGGAGTACTCATAGAGTCACTCTGATGTTCGTTTGCTGAGTGTAGAGCTGGTGCATTTTACCCATCCGCTCCTCACTTTGTGCCTGGACGGGTCTCAGGATTCATTAGCGATTCAGTCACTTACTGTGTTCAAGGACTGGGCAAAGGAGGGGATCCCATTAACGTCTAACTGCGTGTTGTTTGAACGGATATTTATAATCAGGATTTGTTTCCCTTTTACTGATACGTGAAGCAGGAAACCATTTGTAGCCCTTCGAATCTCTCGGGTCGATTCTCCCTTCAGTCGGATCCCAGGTGCTGTGTTTCTCCGGTCTGTCGGAACGTCGCGACATCCACTGGTCGGAATAGGAACTGCAACAGAGTGAGGAACGATCCTTCAGAAAACAGCTCAGACACTGAGAATCGAGTTACAGAATCTGATAGCACCAGAGACCATTCAGTAACCGAATCTGGTTTGCATCATGGGGAGATGGTGGTATAGCTGCTTCCCAAGCAGTTGACACGGTTTCCATTCCCGGCCATTGCAGGTTGTACACTTTCAGGCTAAAAAAAATCCCTCGCCAAGCATCATGAACGCAGAACTCTAATTCCTGAGCAATTTGTTCTGAGTGAAATTCACTCTAATGGATCTGATGAATTCCTCATGTACGATGGTGGTGGTCCCTCATGTAGGATGATCGAGGACCCCGAACTGAATGAGAAAAACAGCATTAGACCAGGGAAGTCGGTTAGTTCCACGGACTCCGCTGTAGGAAACACACACTTTCTGGTCAAATCGAACATACATTTTCCTAACCAAAGACATGACCTGCCCCAGATATTCTCTCGTTCCCTCTTTCATCCGGCAGAAAGTACAAAAGCTTGAAAGCACGCGTCACAGTCTCAGGGATAGTTTCAGTCCCACTGTTGTGTCTATTGAATGGTTTCCCATAAGGTAGGATGGACGTTTGACCTCATAATCCACCTCGGTACGAAGCTGCACCTTATTATTTACCTGCGCCGTGCTTTCTCTGTCGCTGTTACACTTTATTTTGCATTTTGTTATTGCTTCACCTTGTTCTCTCCCAATACAGTGTGTAATCGTTTGATCTCTCTGAACAGTGAGAATGAGAAGCTTTTAACTGTATTACGGTACAGTATGTGACTGAAACTCGTAGAACAGATTCAATTCCCCCTGAGCCCGTTGCGGCAGCAGTAGGGAGCGCCGGCCTCCGGACAGCGCAGAGTTTCCCAGCTGGTAATGAAACACAGCAGAAAAACAAGAGCTGAGATCACAGAGGGGGAGCAGTGAGAGAGGGTTTCACTAACTCCCGTCGAAGGGAAGATTCAAACTTCTTCAGAGTACGCAGCCCTATCGACATCATTGGATCTGGGGTTGAGAGGTTGAAAGGTTCTCGGCATGCACATCAGCGAGGATCTCACGAGTCTGTAAATACCGGCTGCATGGTGAAAAAGGCACAGCAGCGCCTCTTTCACCCCAGACAGTTGAAGAAATTTGGTATGGGTCCCCAAATCCTAAGGACTTTCTACAGGCACAGAATTGAGAGCACCCTGACTGGCTGCATCACTGCCTGGTATGGGAACTGTACTTCCCTCAATCGCAGGACTCTGCAGAGAGTGGTGCGGACAGCCCAGCGCATCTGTAGATGTGAACTTCCCACTGTTCAGGACATTTACAGAGACAGGTTTGTAAAAATGGTCCGAAGGATTGTTGAGGATCCGAGTGACCCGAATCTCAAACTGTTTCTGCTGCTACCATCCGGGAAACAGTACCGCAGCATAAAAGCCAGGACCAACAGGCTCCGGGACAGCTTCTTCCACCAGACCATCAGACTGATTAATTCAAGCTGATAGAATCGTATTTCTGTCATATTGACTGTAATAAATATAGTAATATCTACTACATATTTACTATAAATTGCACATTGCACATTTAAACGGAGACGTAACGTAAATATTTTTACTCCTCATGTATGTGAAGGACGTAATTACTAAAGTCAGTTCAATCCAATCCAATTCCATGGAAGAGATTTCGTCGTGCACTAGTCGAATCACAAACAAGAAAATGTGCAGCAGATGCTGGAAATCCAAGCAACACACACAAAAGGCTGGAACACACACAAAATAACTCAGTAGATTAGGCTGCTTCATGATCTTGAAGAAGGGTTTCGGCCTGAAACACTGACTGTGTACTTTATTCCATAGATGCTGCTGAACATTTTCTCGGTTACAAGAGAGAGAGAAAAAAATACCGGAATACTAGCGTCCCTGGGTGGGCTCGAACCACCAACCTTTCGGTTAACAGCCGAACGCGCTCACCGATTGCGCCACAGAGACAAGAATTGAACAAGTACGATTAAATGAAGAATTTCAATTGAAATGCGGTTTCCTCTCTAGATGTATGATGTGACACATTGGTGTTTCAAAACATGAGGATGAATATCTGCTGCCGCCAACAGAGAATATAGCAGAGGATGGTTTCGATCCATTGACCTCTGGGTTATGGGCCCAGCACGCTTCCGCTGCGCCACTCTGCTACAGGGATTATTAAGAATTGTAGAACTGTGAATGTTGCGCGATGTTTTGTGTGAATGTATGTATGTGTTTATGCCTGTGTCTGTAAATGTCTGGGTCTGGTTCTCTGTCTGTATATGCCTGTGTCTGTACATGTCATGCTCTGGGTCTGTGCCAGTATATGTCTGGGTCCATTCCGTCTCTTTCTCGTATACAAACTCAAACGTACTTCATTTCTTTTGTTCATTCCCTGTTTTTCCTCTTTCTCTTTTTCTCCACCTTTCTTTCTTGTTTCCCCACTTTCTGGCCCATCTGGTTATTATCTCCGTGCCTTTTGTGTTCTATCCCGTCTTGCACCTCGTTCCCGATATTTCACCCGCGAAATGTGTTTTACTTCACCTAATTGTCTAGACGGACAATTCATCCCACTGGTAAGCTCATTTTTAATAAATAGGACGTTTTCAGCCGAGGTGCCATTAACTTCCTAATCCTGTCCTGATGATTGAATGAATGTCGGAGTTGCTTCAGTGTTGAACCCGCAGTTCACCTTGTGAAGCGGAACTCGCGACGTTGATGTACTGCAAGCACTCACCTCAAACGCAGCAACTCCTCCACCGGGATTATCTGTTGCTGTCATGTTCAGACCATCACGGCCGGACCAGTGAGTGACAGATGGGGAGATGTGGAGTATCGCTGATGCTTCGCACCTCCCTGCCACGCGGGGCGGGTTTTCCATTTCACCACCACAGCTTTGAAACTGAAACAGTAAGGGTCGGGTTTTAACTCTCCACGTGGGACGGTGTGAAGACAGGCAGGCAATTGCTTATCCCCTGGTCTGCTGAGTTACTCCAGCATTTTGTGTGTGTTGCTCGGAATTTCAACATCTGGGATTTCCCACCGATTTTTTTAAATTCACAGTCACCAACCTGGAGATGCCGGGGATTGAATTCCTTGCCTGTCCATCGCCTCCCCTGGTGCTCTTCCTCCGTTTCCTTTCTTCCATGGCCTTCTGTCCTCTCCTATCAGACTCCCTCTTTTCCAGTCCTGTATCTCTTTCGCAAAACAACTTCCCAACTGTTTGCTCTGCCCAGCCCCTCCCGGTTTCACCACTCACTTGGCTTCATCCTTTCCTTTCCCTACATTTTAATTCTACCACTCATCTTTTTATTGCTCCAGTCCTGCTGAAGGATCTCGGCCTGAAACGTCGACTGTTCTCTTTTCCATAGATGCTGCCTGTTCCTCCAGCATTTTGTATGTGTTGATCCGTGTCTTCTATCTCACTTGGCAAACCGCTGAATCTGCTTCCTCATAACATCTCCCCAAATCTTTGATTAGATTAGATTATGAGGATACTCCGTCCTCGTTTATTGTCATTTAGTAATGCCTGCATTAAGAAATGATACAATGTTCCTCCAGTATGATATCACAGAAATACAAGACAGACCAAGACCAAAACTGACAAAAAGACGCATAATTATAACATACATGTATAGTTACAACAGTGCAAAACAATACCGTAATTTGATACAGAGCAGGCCATGGGCACGGTAAAAAAAAAATGTCTCAGAGTCCCGATAGCCCCATCATCTCACGCAGATGGTAGAAGGATGAAAATCTCTACCTGCCATGAACCTCCAGCTTGCCGATGCAGCATCCTGGAAGCATTCGATTACAGCCGATTCTGAGTCCGTCCAAAAACTTCGAGCCTCCGACACCGAGCACCGGGCACCATCTCTGCCGAGAGCTTCGACCCTGGCCCCAGCCGCCAAGCAACAGGCAACGCTGAGGATTCGGGGCCTTCCCCTCTGGAGATTCTGGATCGCACAGTATAGCGGCAGCGAAACAGACATGTCAGAAGTTTCACCAGATGTTCCTCTGTGTTTCTCACGTCCGCCTCCATCAAATCAGGATTGTGCACGGCACCCTACTTGACAGATTACAGATATTCATTCCGGAGTGGCCACTGCGTGCTGCGTCGTGCAGCTATCTTCTCTGCTTTTTAAGTAGATATTCTGAGAAATGTTCTTATGTTGTAAAAATAAAATTCGGATTGATTAATTCAATAAAAGCTATTAACACATACCAAAACCAGCCACAGAAAATGTAATTAAAGTACCTTTTTTGATTTACGAAACTGACCCTTTCCCTCCCAGAGGCAGACTCTTGATACGAGTTGTTTCTCTGGTCTGGGAATGAGTTCCCAAATATTAAATTGAAATTATATCTGCTGGTGAATCTCACACCCACACAAACAACACACACAGAGACAAACATACACACACAGACACACACCAGAGGCGCGCGCGCGCACACACATACACACACACACACACACACACACACACACACACGCACATTTACGCTGGAAAACTGAAAGTCTAAATGTGACAAAACAGAGGGATATAAAAAAAAACAGGTCTGGAAATACCTCAGAGGACCTGTCTAAATATTCGTTGCATGCGGACATCAATAAATACGCGACGGTCATAACCTCCTGGCAGCGTGTTATGCCTTTGAAGAGACGGTGCTGTGGAAGACAACACCGTAAGAAGCACTGGAAACATTTTAGGTAGTTGAGCTATCACGGAAGTAGCGTTATAGGAGCGAGTTGACAAACTCAGCTCACGAAATTAAATGAAAGAAGTGAGAAGGGAATCTATGCCAGAAGCCAAGTGAGAGCGCAGTGCGGATGGAGAGGGACGAGGGAGCAGCAGCGAGGGAAGGATGAAGGAGGAAATATAACTTCCTCAGTGTTATCATTTCAGATTCTCTCTCCTGGGCCCGGCACATACCTCCTGTTACAAAGAAGGCACGGCGGTGCTCTACATGTCATCTAAACATTTGACAGACTTCAACAGATGTGTGGTGGAGATTATATTGACTGGTGGCAAGAGGACCTGACATGGAACCGCCAGTGTCCTTGTATGGAAAAGCCCAGAAAGCGTAATGGATAGAGTCCAGTCCAGCACAGTTATGCCCCTCCCCACCGCTGAGCGCATCTACACGGAATAGAGGGCCGCGACCATGCAGGTCATACTCTCTTCACACAGCTCCATCAGGAAGGAGGTAACACATCAACAGGTCCATCACCCCGCAACCATCAGACTCCTGAAGAAGAATGGATAGCTTCATTCACCCAACACTGAACTGTACCCACAACCCATAAACTCACTTTCAAGTCTGTTCATGTTCTCGACATTTATTGATTATTTATTTATTATTAATATTTCGTTTGTTCTTTATTGTATTTGCATAGTTTATAGTCTTTTGCACATCGCTCGTCTGCTGTCTTTCTTGAGTGCGGTCTTTCATTGATTCTATTGTGTTTCATTGTATTTACAGTGGATGCTCATGTGGTTACGAGTATATACTTCGGTAATAAATTTCGTTTAATCTTTCAACCTTGTACCTTAGGGAGATGAATCCATTTGGTGAGATGCGGATGCTGTTTCACATTGTTGGGCAGGAGGTGAAAAGATTGGCGCAGACCCACAGCTTTATTCTCTGGGACAGGATTGTGGCAGAGGACTGCACCGAACGGAATGCATTATCTACGGAAATAGAAGATAGGAATCTGTGACATTCATTGCTGAGGAAGCCAAGTAATTTGTATATTAAAAACGGACGGCTCTGGTGGTAAAGTTACTGGGTCTATTTAAAGCGGACGTAGGTAAGTTCTTAAATATTAAGAGTGTCACACATTATGGAAAGACGGCAGGAGAATAGGGTTGGGAGGGATAATAAATCAGCCACGATCGAATGGAGGAGCAGACTCCATGGGCCCAGTCACATAACACTGCTCCTGTGTCTGATGCTGTTATTGACTGATAGCATTGATTCTGAGATACTGTATTCATGCGGATCATTGTGTCTAATTGTTCAAAGAAGATTTAAACAAATTTATCAACTGCAGTAGTGAAACTGAATTAACATTACTTCGAGGTAAACTGTGCACTAAACCTCTGCACTATACCAGGAACTGACAGTTATAGATTGAACCCCACGCTCTCAGTTTGTGCCAGAGATTGATGGATACAGAATGAAGCCCACACTCCCACACTGTAACAGAGACTGACAGGTACAGAATGAACCCCACACACTCACACTGTACCAGACAGTGAGAGGTACAGAGTGAAGCCCACACTCTCACATTGTACCAGAGACTGACTGATACAGAATGAACCCCACACTCTCACACTGTACCAGAGACTGACAGGTACAGAATGAACCCCCAGTCTCATTTGCACCAGAGACTGACAGGTACAGAATGAACCTCCAGTCTCACCTACACCAGAGATTGACAGGTACGAAATGAAACCCACACTCTTACACTGTACAGAGACTAATGTGTACAAATGTTTTTGACCTGCCTGTTTTGTGAAACATACTCAAATTTACTGATAAACCGTGCACCATGCCTACTTGTTACCTCTTGAATAAATCCACGCATCACGTGATCGTGACTCGTCTCTGCCTTTCTAAAATGAGATTACACTGTACCTGTGTCCTCTCAAACTGAATGCGAACATTGTATTTACCTCCTTACTCCCAACTCAAGCTGCAAGTCAGCATTTGGGGAATCCTGCACAAGGACACCTAACTTCATTTGTACCTAATGTCTGAATTTTCTCCTTATTGAAAAATCAGTTGACAAGAAAATAATTTATTTGTAAAATAATGCTTAATAATGGACTCCAACATCATGTTAAACACTGAAATCAGGCCATATGGTTGTTGCCCCCTTCCATTCTTCGAAAGGTGGAGAGAGAGTTTCAATTTTCCACTTTCCGGAAACATTTCTGAATCTAGTGATTCTTGAAAAGATGCACCATCTGTTCAGCTACCTCTTTCATATCTCTGCAATGAAGTCCATCCGGCACAGATGAATCCGCTTCCCAAGCGCGTCAGCCTGTTCAGTTATGGGAGGCGACGGGACGACACAAAGTGACTGGGGCGCCGAGGCGAGGAATAGGTGGATACGCGGGACAAAATTGTTCAAAAGACTGGGGAATGTATCGCCCCATGATTAACTCGGTTGTGTGATACAGATACAGATACGGTGTCTCTGGCCATGGAGAACAACGACTTGCTCCTTCTTTCTGCAGAAAGTGACATCAATAGCCAGCGGTGGAATGAGAATGATGTGCTTACATATTTTGACAGTTTTGAGGATTTCGCCCTCTTCGATAGACTGGGGCACGAGTGTGCACCTTGATAGACCAGGGACGAGGGACGCATGATGCTTTAATCATGCAAAGAATGCAAACAACACTTAAAGGGAAAATTAGGAGAGGAAAGGAAAGTATAAGTTTGCTTTGGCAGACAACTGGAAGGAGAATCCCAAGGGATTCTACAGATATATTAAGAGCAAAAGGATAGCGAGGAAACAACATTGGCCTTCACGATGGTCAGCGTGGTCATCTGTAAATGGAACCAAAGGAGATTAGGGAGAACTTAAAAGAATATTGTTTTACTTTAATTTTCTCAGGAAACGGACGCACGATCTATATAACTAAGGTAAAACATTAGTGAGGTTATGGGCAATACTCTGATTGCAAAAGAGGGGGCAAATTGGGGTGTAAATACTTCATGGCCTCGTAAGGTATCCCTTTGTCCTTGTTGAAGGTTAGTGCAGAAATAGCAGGGGCGATTCTCATTTTGGTCTGGCACATAAATACCTCTGCAAACCAGGGATTGTTTGCTGGACTGTTCCGTTCCCTTCCTGCCTGAAACCGTCGCCTGCATCCTCGTCAGTATCCCCATCAAGTTCAACCGCTGGAGTGAGAGTGGAGCATTGCCACGCCAAGGGAAGAAACTATCTATCGTTGAGTTCGGAACTGTCTCTTTTTGTCCCCGTGTTTAGTGTCCGTGTTCTGTGTCCGTGCTCCCTTTCTGCTGCCGTACCTAGATACAATATGTGACAAAAGCTTCTCTTTCATACTATTCATAGACATCATATCATTACACAGTTCCTTGAGAGAGAACAAGGAAAATAAATAATAAAATGCAGAATAAAGTGCAACAGCGACAGAGAAAGCACAGTGCGGGTAAACAATAAGGTGGAGTGTCATAACGGGGTAGATTGTGAGGTCAAGCGTCCACCTTTTTTCACAAGGAAACCATTCAATAGACAGAACAGCGAGATTGAAATTATCCTTCAGAATGTGGTATGTGTTTCCTTTTTCGTGATCATTCTGCTGGAGTCTAATTGGTTTCCTTCCACAAAAATTATCATGGTGTTTAAGAAGAGAACTGAACAAGGATTAAGTATGATCGCACTGGATGGTGCAGCAGACTCGGCGCCGAATGACTGTGGCCATCAGACATTATCTGTGTCGCACTGCTCAATTGTGATATGCAGGAAGGTTTGGACCTGAACACTTCTGCATTTTAAGTGGGGATGTAGCTCAGTGGAAGAGCGCATGCTTTGCATGTATGAGACTCCCGGGTTCGATCCCCGGCATCTCCACGCTGGTGAGCATTGAATTTTGAACATTGCAAAACTCAAACCCAATCTTCAGGTTTGCAGTCAGCACAATGATGCGTTGAGTCTCAACGTGGACAAGACTAAGGAGATGATTCATTAGGCCAGAGGACCGCTCATTACTGCAAATAAACGGCTCCTCCAGAGAGAGAGAGAGTGGACCACCAAACCTGCGCTCTGAACGCCACAAAGAACAGCAAGAAAGCGCACCGGTGTGTCCACTTCCTGGCTTCAGTGAGACCTCCCCAACCCCTCTTCAATCTGTTTTTATTTCACAGGAGCATCATTGAGCGAGCTCTAACCACTTGCTAAACCGTCTGGTACGAGAATCGCAAGACATCCGACGGCAGGACTCTACAGAGGAGAGAGAGGACTGCTGACAGCAGCTCACTTTCACATTCAGACCCAGTGATTTGCGGACTATTGAAAACTGACGGAATTCTGATCTTCATTCGATCATATGGACGGATTGGGAGGTGAACGAGACTCGGGATTGGACAAAATAAATCCCGGAGTGTGGGTGTATTCTCCGCTGCACCTCAGACTGCGGTCGCTGCTCGTTATGTCGGAGACTGACCGAAATAGCATCCACAAATGGAGGAGAAATTCAGCGGACCAGGCGGCATCTCGCACGAAACATCGACTGTTTACTGCTCCCCAGAGATGCTGTCTGACCTGGTGATTTGCTCCGGCATTCTGTGCTTGGGATTTCCAGCACCTGTGTTTATAGCCTAAATAACAGCCCGCTGACAGAGAGAAGGAAGGCAAGGAGACACAGAGGGAGATAACCAGCGTGTCTGACTGCAGGGCCGTAGGAATAGGGCCAGAATGATAATGAAAATCAGATCCGTTGCTGAAATGTCGGGGACGAGATATCCGGCTGGGTCGGAGCACAGAGACCGGATAATAACCGGATGGGGCAGGAAGTGATGAACAGGGAAAAGAGGACGGGGAGGAAGGTAAAAGCGTGAGAGAGACACGAGAGAAATTAGACAGGGAAAATAATCCAACAAACAAAACAATAGATAATCGGGGGAAAGCGTCAAAATTTACAAATAGAAAGACAGGAGAAGAACAGAGATATTTACCTATCAGCAGTATAGCGCAGCGGGAATGTGCTGGGCCCGTTATGCAGAGGCCAACACATCGAAACCACCGTCTGCTATTCTTCAACAGATTTTTTTTTACCGCAAATCGCCGTCACGTCACCTGTGTACAGAACACACATTTAACTTAAAAAGAAAAACTTGTATTTCTAACTGAAATTTCCGTCCACTCACTTCATCACTTTCTGAGATTTGTTGAGAACTTCGAGGGTAAAACGACAATTGCTGTTGTGCTCAGCGTTTGTCCAACACATCCGGTTCTCCGCTGCATGAAGCTGTGTCTGGTATTGAACAGATTGAACAGAAAATACTGGAAACACTCATCACCTCAAGAAACATTTGTGAGTGATGAAACGGGATTACGCTTTCTGATCTTGACACTTAATTAGAAATGATGAGAGAAGAAGATAGTTTTCTGTGTCAAAGAAGGTGAGACGATGGGTGGGAAGTGAAACGGGGGACATCTCTGATAGGGCGACCCCAATATACGATGACGGTAAGACAAATAGGGAAGAGAAAAACTGGTCTAAAATGGCAGAAGAACGACGGGCAGAAATGTCATTTCATAGAGAAGGAAGTGATGTGGCTGAGTGATTCCAGACCGAGGCGTTTATGTGACAAGTGCTGAAAAACAGGTACAACTCACGGCGATCGCCGGGAATCGAACCCGGGTGAGCTGCTTGAAAGGCAGCTGTGCTCATCCCTATACCACTGTCGCTCCATGTTGCGGGAGTTTCGAGTAGCGAAGCGGCTCCCATGCGCCATGTGATTCCACCAGATCCCGAGCTGCTCTCTGTCGGATCAATCCTCACTCTGCAGCAGGTTTTATTCCTGCAAATGGCGCCGGCCTCACGCATCAGCAAATGGGAAAGAAAATTCTGATTGTTCATGTTCTTTAGAAAAGACGATGAATATGTAAGTATGAGTTGAGTTTAGGAATAAATAAAATAACCACCAACAACCACATTGCTGGGATTATACTGTAATTCTCTCCATAGCTGGTAAAATTCTGAGGAGCAGATCTGCTGGCAAATCACACAGAAATGTCATTTTGTAGATAGGATTACAGCAATCAGACATTCCAACTTCTCCAAAATTAACCAGATCATTTTTTAGGCAAGATAAGAAATGGAATTTTTGAAGTGCATCTGGAAGAGTATTTTCGTTCCTGTCCATCGATAGTCCTATCAAACTAGGTTAGGAAATTCACTCTGTAAATACGGTAATCAAAACTCGCACTTCATTGTCTCTGCATAAACAACAACGTAACTGTGTCGACACCGGGCCAACAACTTAGAACAGGAATTCTGCTGTTCCCGCTATACCAATACTCACTCAGACTAATTTTCTCATCTATATCACCAAACTAGGGCATCTCAGTTAGCCAAGTGATCCATCCTTTCTTCTCTCAGTCACCGACTTGGGAGTTCTTCCTTGCGATGGTGGGTTTCTAGAAAGAGTTATTGCTGCTAGCACATTCGAAGTTTCCACTTTTATATTCATATTTTCCAGTTCAGTTATCCCATTCCAGTGTCATTGACTGTAGGCCATCTGATTGGTTTGAATTCTCCTGTTTGTTGACTCTGCTCCAGGTCAGCAACCATTAATTGCCCTCTTCCCAGCAAGCGTCAATCAGTAATTTATGGCTCTTTGTTCCCTTCAGGAACCAGTTTGTGTCATGGTCCGCTCCGTGAAGTCTGCATTCCGGTTCACAGTCCAGTCCGTGGACTCAGGACTCCCGGTCTTCCAAATGTCCCTTGTTTTGATTGAGTTAATCATAGGCACCTGTTTCCCATCTTGTGGCTTGGAATATAAGTAGCCTTGGGGTTGAGTGCGGGCTGCTGGTTTGTCTTGTCATGATCCCCTGGGAGCAACCTGCCTGTGGAAGGCTCGAGCGGCCACTTCCCATCTTAAGGTCGCGTTGGAGAACCATCTCTTCATGGAGGCTTGCTGTCGGTAGTCGGAGCTGTCTTTGCGGTATGGATTCGGCTGTTTCCAGGGCCAGCTGAGTGGCTGCCAGCCACTCCGAGCTATGTACGGATCCGGTTGTTTCTGTAGTCAGCTGAGGTTGCTGGCCGAACTGCGACTCGGAGCAACCCCGATGCAGAGGTGGCACTTTCTGTAGTTCTTTGGTGTTTATTTCTTCTTGTCCTTGCCTCCGTGGGGGTAAGTCAAGCCGTTTCTTCCGTTGCCTGCGGGGAGATCTGTCTTGTCTTGTCCACGCCTCCGTGGGGTAAGTCAGGCAGTTCTGCCGTTGCCCTGCATGGGGTCCTGTCTTGTCTTGCCTTGTCTTTGCCTCTGTTGGGTAAGTCCGGCCGTTCTGCTGTTACCCGACAGATGGACGTGTCCCACCTTGGTGTGCAGATGAAGTTGAGTTCTGGCTTGTCTAAGGATAAGTCCTGGCTCTCTGTCTATGTACTGTCCTGTCTCATGTTTGTGTCGTGTTAAAGATGAGTCCCGGCTTTTCGAAGTATAAATCCCGGCTCTATGTTTATGTACAGTTCGCAGTCTGTCTCCGAGTTTCAGCCTTCGAGTTATCAGCCTCTGCAGGCCTCAAGAACCAAGAGCCAAGACCCCAGCCTGCAGGCTTCAAGAGCCAAGTCCAAGACCCCAGCCTCAAGCCCCAAGACTCTAGACCCCAGCCACGTCCTGTCCTGTAGTTATGTCCTGTCCTTGCCTGGTTCTAGGGCCCGAGCCCTAGTCCAGACTTAGGTTCTGGCTCTTTGTCCAGTCTCTGGCTCGGAGCCCAAGGCTAGGCTCCTAGTGCTTAATTCCTTGTCCGGGTTCCCTGTCTTGTCCATGTCCTAACCCAAGTCTGTGTTCTCGTTCGTGCTCGTTTGCATCCTGTCACGTCCCTGCCCTAGTCAAGTCCTGTTCCTTGTACTTCAGTGTCTGTGTCTTCCTGTTGGGTCCACCATCTACGCCAACCGCCCCCCTCCCCCCGCCATTGTGACAGTTTCAATCACTCCAGGCAGGGATTGACCCCAACATTCACACATTTGCATGTTATATTATATCAAAAACACTTCACAATAACTTCTAATTTGGAAAAGATTTCTTAACCCGCAATTTACCTGAAGCAACGTTGTGTTTACTTTTAAAACAACCAAAATTTTCATCTCATAAAATGGAAGATGTAAAAGGGTTCCACAAAATTACATGTTCACTTCCAAGTACATGGCTGGTACAAAGACACTTGATCTGTCTGCTTCCACTGTCCTTGAGCCATTTGAGTTCTATGTTATGTTACATATTTGAAATCTTCCGTGGGCAACATCTCCTCCTTTTTCATCCACGGAAAATTGTGGGGATCACATTACTGTTTGTCTCAGTGAATATAGCACAAAAGGAACAGCAGAATTCATGACTATATCAAAAAATACCGATAAGGATTTAAAAATAATGTCATAACAAAAGCGTGAAGAAACATGATAACGTAACTAATTTCATACCATATATCAAGGAATTTAACAGGAATTAATAATTTTAAAATAGAACATAGCTATAAGAAATTAAACGATCAACAAAAAAAATTTAGAATGGCATGTGCTTTTCAAACACTGAACTTATTAAAATTGGCCTAAAAAAAAACAACACCGGGGGAAATACCTTGTGTAACCATCAGAACAAAGAGCAAAGCAATAATAACATGGGAAGTAAAACATATCCATTTAAACCTCAGTTCCAAACTTTATTCCAAAAGGGATGGATTCTGCAAAACGTCATTAACTAAACCCACATAATATTTAATAGTCTTGGATAACAGAGCCCATAGTTTAATAACATGTTTAAAACATTAAAAACCAAAAAAAAACTTTGCAACTTAGTTCCCTTCTTGTCAGATACGCTTGAAGTATCAATGCGATGAGTATTATTCACCACACCAAGCAAATACCAACATACATTAGCCTCATTTCCTTTACACACTTCGTCCTACATGCAACCTTCAGTGGAGCCTTCGACCATTCTGAGGCCACTCATTAGCAGAATTCCAACACCAATCGCTTCTGAAGAGCAGCGTGTTTTAATTACTACTGTGTGTTTAATCCATTGATGGATTATCTACCTTGGCTTGTTCACAACAGCTGTCCAGACTGCAGCCAAGTTAGAGGCAACTGAAAAACAACGTAGTCCAAAAAATACACAACACCCAGTGCTGAATTGTTTATTCCCCAGTAGGCTCAACCAAACAGATATCTCGGAGGCATTTCACGCATTCATCAACTTGATTTTCCATCTATATGCTTTTTGAAATACTCCCTCTGACGTAATCTGACCTTTCTTACATGTTTTTTTCTGTCTCCCACTGTAAATTGTAGACCAGATCCGTGGCTACAATCCGAAAGCCTATAAAATACTCCCATCAGGGTCGTCTTAGCCGAGGAGTTTCTTAATCCCCGCAGAAGGATTCTACATCTCCCGATCCTGCTCTGCTCTGACTGAGACTCCATCCAATTCAGTGACTGATTTCCTGGTGAAAGGTCATGGAGCTGAAAGTGAATTCGGTTTCTCTTTTCTCAGACGCTAACAGATCTGCTGAATATTTCCAGCAATCCCCGCTTTTAGTTCAGGATCAACCCTGTTTATCTGACTCCGGGATTTGAATCCAGCTGTGAAGAACTTGTAGTCGTGGCCGAGTGGTTAAGGCGATGGACTAGAAATCCATTGGGGTTTCCCCGCGCAGGTTCGAATCCTGCCGACTACGTGTTTATATCGGTTTTGACGCCTTGATTCCTCTCACGGATGCAGATTGTAAAAAGCCAGTCGAAACACCGATCTGTGTTCGCCGCCTCCAAAACCAGAAGTGCACCTGAAGTTCCGCTTTTATTCAGCTGGGCTCTACGACGCAATCGGTCAGCGCGTTCGGCACTGTATCCGAAATGCTGGTGGTTCCAGCCTATTCAGGGACGCTGTTGATCCAGTGGCCTTCGCTGTACGCTCCGTGTGTTCCTAATACAGTCATTAAAAACCCACATAGAAAACAGAACACTACCACGACCTGTCTTGCTTACATTCATGTTGACATAAACTTAATATATTGTACATGGACGATCAAACCAACAGAAACTCTTACAGGGCACCAATGTATTTCATGTTTAAATTTGTTATCGCCACTTGAACCAGAAGGATCAATTCACTGAACTTCACTCACACCAACACTGACTGTTTCCACAACTCACTTTCAAACCGGACATTTCATGCTAGAGACATTTTTGCTTTGTTGTTGTTGTTATTACTTTCTCAGCTCACGCTAGCCTGAAGTACGGGGGTGCTGAAGCACACTCATTCTTCAATAACTCCGGACTTCGGGCCATTCTACTGGTGTATAGTATAGTGGTTTTCAGCAGATTTACAGAAATATTGCTTTGCTGGCCTAACTGTTTAATGCTATTGTGTAGTGACTTTGAGATGATAGTTGTTGATATTACCATTGGGACAATATATACCCTGTTCATGCTCGATCGTCTTTCAGTTTCTTCTTTCAATTCAGTATAGTTCTGGTGCTTTTCACTTGTTAATTGTTGTAGGTTATGTGTGCTTGCAATGGCTATATCGATTATGTACGTTGTAATTGCCTTTTAATCCAGTAATATTATATATGCAGACGGTTATTATAGATTGTCCTGTAATGGATCAGTCATAAAATAATTGTACGACTCTGACCCTAATCTAGAACAGGGTTGTACTTATAGTAAGGTTTATGAGTTTGCATTTTAAAGCAGTGATGTTTGTCAATTGACTGTCCCTGTGTAAGCAATCAGATTGAGTTAAACTGCTGCTCCATCCTGTAATGTGTTGGATTGTTTCTGGTGTCTCTTGTCATTTTCTGCAATTATCGACTTTAATTTGTTGGGCTTTTATTATGGATTTGTAACATTTTTGTGTTAAACACCTGGCCCTGTAATGCCACAACGAACCCCTCTGTTTCTGGGAAGATGTCTCCAACTCTGACCCAAGCGTTCCACGTCTCCTTCACACCCTGTCTGCTCAGATTATGGGGATGTTTTCCATGGAGGGTTGCTGCTCCATTAGTTAACTTTATTTGATTATTATTTTGCGTTTTTGTACTTTCAGTCTGTTATGTTTTCTGCATTGATTGTCCGTCTTGTGTGCACTCTTTCATTGATTATATTTTGTTTCTTTCACTTACTGTGAATCCTCTCGAGAATATGCATCTAATAGTAGCATATTTGTGCTTTGATACTGAATTTACTTTGAACTCTGAAGTGTTCTGCGCTGCTACACAGGACCCGGACCCTCGGTTCCCTCCAGTGGCCGGTCGCTGGTACTGCCTTACGGATCTCACTGCGACTCTCCGGGTCGTTTTGTGAATCCAGGAGCAGGGACGTTTCGCTTCTTGTTCACATCAACGTGCAAGTTAAATAAAGCGGCGACTTGCTGCTCCTCTGCGAAGTTCACGGGTCGGTCACATTTGTAGAAAGGGAAACAGATAATGTTTCAGGCGGAGCCCCATTCGTCACCACTAGGAAAGAGAGAAAATAAGGTATTTTTCAGTTTCAGACAAAGTGGGCGAACATGATCAGGCAGAAGAAAAGCCGCGGATCTGGTGAGACCAAGTGAGTGACTGACTGTTATCATCGGGACTTTTGTTTCTATGTTATATGTACAACAGAACTGTGGGGAATGCCCAGGACAGCAGTCTATGGCAATGAAAGGAGTGGGGGGGTGGGGGGGAAGGAATCAAAAACCAGGTGGGCGGCGATCAATGATGGGTATCTTTTGGCACAAGAATCAGAGTAACGCACACAAAACACTGGGGCATCTCAGCAGGTCAGTCAGCATCTATGGAGAGGAATAAAAAACCATGTTCCTTCATCAGTACTGGAGAGGAAGGTGGAAGAAGCCAGAATAAGAGAGTCGGGGAAGAGAAGGGATTCACGCTACAAAGTGATAGGTGAAGCCAGATGAGGAAGGAGGGTAGATAACTTGGGGAAAGGAGATTGAAAACTGGGAGGTGACAGGTGAGGAAGGAGGGTAGATATGGGAAAAGGGGAGTATTGAAAACTGGGAGGTGACAGGTGAGGAAGGAGGGTAGATATGTTGGGGAAAGGGGAGATTGAAAACTGGGAGGTGACAGGTGAGGAAGGAGGGTAGATATGTTGGGGAAAGGGGAGATTGAAAACTGGAAGGTGATAGGTGGAGCCAGTTGAGAACAAGAGGTAGATATATTGGGGACAGTGCAGTATTGAAAACTGGAGGCCATAGGAGAAGCCAGGTTAAGATGGAAGTTAGATATGCTGGGTAAAGAGGAATATTTGAGAGGCTGGGCGGTGATTGGTGGAAAAGGAAAAGGGTTGAAAGGCAGAAATCAGTTTGGAGGGGCGGGTTGACTAGAGAGAGGCGGTAAACATGTGGGGAAACGTGAAGACTTAAGAGGGAATCCGGAACAGAAAATTAAAGCAAAAGGAGGAGAATGGAGAGATTAGCGGGTTAGAGAAATCGACGTTCATTCCATCAGATTGAGGGCTACCCAGACGGAATATGAAGTGTTGCTCCTCCATCCCGAGCGTGGCTTCATCGTGGCAGTAGAGGAATCCACGACCAACATGTCAGAATGGGAATGCGCAGCAGAATTAAAATGGTTGACCATTGGGAAATCCTACTCGTTGCGGACGGAGCAAAGTTGTTCCACAAAATGTTTCCCCAATCTATCTTGCGTCTTGCAGTTGTAGATGAGGCCGTATTGGAGCATCCGATACAGTATATGACCCAGAGAAGCTCACAACTGAAGTGTTTCCTCACCTGGAAGGACTGTTTGGGACTCTGAATGTTGTGAGGGAGGAGGTGAACGGCCAGGCGCAGCACTTCCTCCGTTTGGATAAATGCCAGAAGGGAAATCAGTGGGAGTGTGTAGTCGTGGCCGAATTGTTTGGCGATGCACCCTGAAACCATTGGGATTTCCTCGCGCAGCTTCGAGTCCTGACTACGGTGTACTTCCAACATTTTCTGTTTGACTCTCTGATGCAAACCAGTCATGTAGATTGTGAAAAACCGAGTCCCGCCCAGCAGCGATTGTTGGTCACGTTCTACAACGCAGAATTGAACCATTTATTCCTACTTTCCACAAAACTTGTCTCTGCGGCGCATCGGTGAGCGCGTCCGGCTGTTAACCGACAGGCTGGCGGCCAATGATCCGGCAGATTTGTTTCTGTTGTGTTTCATTGGCAGCTGGGAAACGCTGCGCTGAAGGGAGGCCGGGGCTCCCTACTGCGGCCGCGATGGGAATTTAAACTGTTATATTTTAGACACATGTACCGAGATACAGTGAAAACCTTCTCGTTCATACTGTCCATGGAGATAAAATCATTGCACAGTGCGTTAAGATCGCACAAGGTAAAGCAACAACAGAGTGCAGAATAAAGTGTAACAGCGACAGGGAAAGCACAGTGCAGGTAAATAATAAGGTGCTGCATCATAACGAGGTGACTTGTGAGGACAAACGTACACCTTATCGTACTAAGAAACGATTCAGTAGATAAAACAATGGGATTGAAACTATCCATGAGCCTGTGATACGTTCTTTCAGGCTCTTCTGCTTTCTGCCCGATGGAAAGAGGATACAGACAGTCGTTTTTCAGGTAGGTAGGAAGTTTAAAAATACAAGAGTAAACTTCAGACGATGGCAATCGGATAGGGGACAAAACTAGCGGAGGAACTTACGCTTTTTGCGTCTGTCATTTTATGTTGATACCAGCAGTATGTTAGAAATTCCGGATGTCACCTGGACCAGATGAACTACACCGCGGGTTTATGAAAGAAGTGGGTGACGATATCACGGAAGCGTTAATAGTGATTATTCAGGAATGACTGGATTCTGGAATGGTTCAGACGACAGGAAAATTGCAAAAATAATTTTAAGTTTACAAAAGACAAGATATTACGGACCGGTTGGCATGGATTTTATGTTGGGAAAATGCTGTAGTCCATTCGTAAGGATGTGCTTTCAGGCGTCTGATAAAATAGTCCGGCCAACATGGTTTTCTTAGAGAAATCTGGCCACACAGATCTGTTGGAATTCTTTGGAGAAATAGCAGTCGAGATAGAGAAAGGAGAGTCAGTGGGTGTTGTTAACTGGGATTTTCAAAAGACCTTTGTCAAGTGATGCAAAAAGGTTGCTAAACAAAACTAGAGCTCATGGTATTGCAGGAAAGATACGAGAATCGAAAATATATTGGCGACTGTTGGGAGGTAAAGTCTGGGAATAAATATGGCATTTTCAGTCGTTTGTCGGTAACTAGGTGTCTTCTGGAGGGGTCTCTGCCTTGTACCTTATCTGTCAATGATCTGGATGACGAAATTGATGGCTTTGTATGTGATAGAAAATTAGATGGAGGGGCTGGTAATATTGATGAGGCAGGAAGTCTGCAGAAGGTCTTGGAGAATGGGCAACTAAGTGGAAGCTGGGATACAGAGTACGATAATGTATGGTCAGGCACATTGACAGAAAGACTATTTCCCAAATGGGGAGCAAATTCAGAAATCAGACGTGCAAATGTGCTGGAGAGTTCTCGTGCAGGATTCCCTAAAGGATAAGTTGCGGGTTGAGTTGGTGGTAAGAAAGACAAATACAATTTTAGCATTCATTCCGCCAGGACTAGCACCTAAAAGCAAGGTTATAATGAAGATGAATTGTAAGACATTGATCAGATTCATTTGGAGCATCGTAGACAATTGTGGGCCCATTTCTGATAAAGGATGCGCTGGCATTGGAGTGGGCCCAGGGGAGTCTCACGAGAATGATCCCGGAATGAAACGGTGAAGATACAAGGAGCATTTGACGGCTCTGAGCCTCTACTCATTGGAATTCAGATAAATGAGGGAGCATCTCATGGAAACCTATCAAATATTGAGCGGCCTGGATAGAGTGGATGTGGAGAGGATGTTAGTTCAGATTCTCTGACCCTCAGCGTTGATGTTGAGCCCAATCGACCCGGGACATAGTGATAGGATCCCATGAAAATGTCGTTCTGCCTCACTATCTGTGTGGTAGCAGTTGTCATGGCCGAGTGATTAGGCGATACACCAGAAGTTCATTGAGGTTTCACTGCGCAAGTTCCACTGCGGGAGAGGCGGGTCCTCTCAGAGTAATCCGTGTCCACGTAATTTCAAATTTCTTCATTCCTTCTACCAAAGTATTATTTGTTTCGCCGTCTCGTGATGAAACTATGGAATAAGGAAATTAAAACCCTTTATTGCATTGCGCTTCAAGGGTCTTGTTATGAATTCAGGGTGTTCATTGGAAATTCTATCGGGTGAGTCACTCTGGACATTCGAGAGATCTGCCGCCAACATGGACTGAACTGCTTTCCTGTTGAGCCGCACATCCTCAGAATTCCAAATCTCAGGGTTCACTGAGTGTGTGAAGAAATTAGATTGTTCTGGAGAGTATCGGCGATCAATGCCTAAGGTGTCCTGAATGGACAAATCTAGTGTCCCTTTGCCGCACCCACTCAGTCATTTAAGGTATCCTTCCTCAGGTAGGGTCCCCTGACTGCCGGCAAGCGAGCGGAGTTGTCTGGATGTCCCGTTCTCAGAGGGAGATAGAGGCAGATTCTATTAATGAGTAATGACTCAACTATTCAAAACATATTTATTTTCAGATTTGCCTTCATCCAGGCAGCCACAAACCAAGAAACTCGAATAACCCAATTAAAAAAACACTAAAAACCACTGCGCAGAGAAAGAGAAAGAAAAAAAACGTTATGCAAACAAGAGAAGCAAGCTAACAGCATCTCGAAACAGACTGGGTAACGGATCTGCTCCCGGAGCATCCGGAGTAGGCCGAAATCCTCGAACCCCAGTTTTCACATCAGCAGGACAGAAAAGCACAGCAGCCGGATCTGCTGCGATCCTTTTGATTCTGTTATTTATTCAATTAGCTATACGGCACGAGATGTTAACGACACTTCTGGATACAATAAATTAACCCACCTAGGTGTGAGTCAACACATCGTAAAGTTCAAAATACCCAATAACAGTGTCCTCCGATAATCTCGGCTGCAACTCAGCTGGTGTCCATTGTTCGAACCATTGATGTCTATCCCAATGAACAACCCAGAGGCAAAGAGAGAGAACGCGGAAGAGACACAGTGGAAGAGTAACTGAATGTGTAACAGCAGGGCCACTGAAACCGGACTCATTAAATAACGTACAACACATTCACGGCTGACATGTCGTGAACGAGGCCTCCGGAAGGGTCGGAGCACAGAGGCAATAACAGGACGGGGCAGGAGGTAGCAAGCACTGAATGACAGACAGAGTCACGGGCAGAGAGACACGCGAGGAAATAAACCACCAAACAGCAGCTCGCGAGGGGAACGATGTGACGTCAGCAAAGAATCGACAAATAAAAATGAAGGAAAAGAATGGGAAACGTCCACAACGGAGCAGCTCAGCACCACGTTCAGCCAACAGCAGAGTGGCGCAGCGGGAGCGCGCTGGGCCCATGGTCGTCCAGTCGGTAGAAACCAGCTCCGACTTATCAAGTTTACCGCGGATTCGAGAATTGAAAACTTTGGCATTCTGTAAACTAACTGGAGTGTTGAATGCATGGGATGTTCACAAGGATTTTGCCAGAGATGGAGAGTTCCGGTATAAACCGAGGCTGGATAGACTGCGGGCGTTTCCATGGAGCGCTGGAGATGACGGAGGTCTTTGTAGGTCATATCAAATTAACGGGGGCCGTTCAGAATAGTAGGAAACTGTCCTGACGTGTGTAAACCGAGACAGCATGAGAGGAAGAACTTCATGCAGATGGCGGCTGGAAACTGGAACCGATGCCGGAGTGGCTAGTGGAGGCAGGTATTCCAACAATATAAGAGAATTGCCTGGATGAGCACCTGAATCATCAAGGCACGGAAGGCAATAGCTGATAAGTGAGATTCTTTTCTGGTGGGATTGGTACTTGACTCTCAACATCGACGTGACGGGCCGAAAGGCCTGTTTCAAGGTTGAATGATTCTGTGATTCTAGATTACATTTGTTAATCGCATTAAAGGGTTTAATTTAATCGTGTATTGGAGAGAGGGATCGCTTAGGATATAAATAGACAGAGTGGTGAGTGGACTGAGAACACTCAGTGTGAACACATCATCCGACGTGTTTTGGTGTGTCCTAGTTTGTTGTGAGAATCTGGTTCATAGTGACAGCAGGAAGCTGCATTGGTCGGTCCATCGGGAAAATGTGAAAGACAGGAAATCCACCCTTGATCCACTTGATAGCCCAGTGTGAATAATAATTTTACACTCTCTTCGATTTAAATAATTTGGGGAATTCGTACCCGAGTTGGCAGGTTAGGCCCATTCGGACTGTAGAAGTCCGCACGGATCGGGTTCTATGAGACGTTTACATCTGATAGATTCGATGAAAGAATATTAAAAGTCGATTAACTACGATCATCGGAAATGGAACCTGCGTCAATTGCCTGGAAGACAGATATGTTCACCATTATATCACCATCGTTCCATCATTCTGCAGGAGATTCGTGTCCTGAACTGTCTTCAGTGGTCTATGACTGTGACTCGGACTGCTTTCTGAATCAGGTCACTCCGATGCAGTTCCTGTTATGTCAAGTTGTGGTCGCCATCCTCCCACAGACCGGAGGTAAGTGAGTAAAATCACTTCCAAACTCGAAGAGCTGCACATCGTTTGCTGTTTGTCGCATTACAAAACCGGAATAATATATATTCCGATACCACCACCAATTCCTCGTTGGTATAGTGGTTAGTATCCCCGCCTGTCACGCGGGAGACCGGGGTTCAATTCCCCGACGGGGAGATACAAATTTTACTGCATTCGTCAAGCTGAATACTGTCTTAAAAAGACAAATAAAAGAGGAAAAAGTATTCGGTGTTGAAGCGATCAGTCCATTGGACATTGGGGAGGTGAAATACCTCGGGCTCTTGTGAGCTGAACCGCCTCTTCAGGTCAGTGAAAGCCGAATCAGCTTCGGAACCCCAACAAAAAGTTTGGTAGGCGAGGTAAGTCGGTAAGGAGCGCCGCCACTCGACTGTAATCCCTGATAAAACGGCGATAACAGTTTGCAAACCACCAAAACCGCTGAAGTTGATTGCGAGACGTGGGTCTGGGCCATTCTTCCAACGCCCGGATCTTATCAGGAGCTGCCCTCACCTGTCCGCTCTCGATGATATCGCCAAGGAGATGACCAAAGGGACGTCGAACTTACATTTCTTGGCCTCCACAACTAACCTGCTCTCCCACAGTCTCTGGAGGACTAGTCGGACAAGGTGAACGTGTTTCTGGGGGCTGCTAGAAAATATTAAGATGTCATCTAGGTAGACGAACACGAAGCGTTTAATGAAGTCCCGCAGCACATCACTGATTAGGGCTTGAAAAACGGCGGGGCATTTGTGTGGCTCAGACGTGTATTAAAGGCCGTCTTCTACTCGGCTCCCTCCCTCATCCTGACTAGATGGTAGGCGCTACGATGGTCCAACTTTGAGAAGATGGTGGCTCCCTGAAATGGTTCAAATGTCGAGTTAATCAAGGACAGTGGGTACTTATTTTTAACTGTTATATTGTTCAGGCCTCGGTAATCAATACAGGCACGAACTGACCCATCCTCCTTCTATCCAAAGAAGAAACCGGCGCCTACCGGCGAGGATAAAGGTCGTATAATGCCCGCCCAGAGGGACGCACTAATGTATTGTCCGAGAGGGACGCACGAATGCACTGTCCGGTCGGGATAAGTTATAAAGACGACTGCTAGTTAACGAGGCCCCGGCCAGCAGGAAGATAGCGCAATCATACGGGCGGTGCGGGGGCAGGGAAAGAGCCCGTTGTTTGCTGAATACCTGTCCCAGGTTATGCTATTCTGGGGGGACTCCGGACAAGTCCAGTGGTTCCAATACAGGTGGGGTGTGTTGTAATTAGAGGAACTGGGAATGATTGAAAATCAGACGAGGGGATTAAGGCCCATTTAAGGAGGTAATAGCAAGATGGGGAATAGCCAGACGGGCCTATGGCAATGGGTTAAACTTCAACTGCCACTTTTCAGCCCTATTTTGCATCCTAGCGATGTCCCGATTTAAACTCTGTCAGCCCTCCACACTATCCAAATATCCCCAACATTTGTGTTATCAGCAAATTTAGTAACGTACCCCTCCAATTTCTCATCCAAGTCAGTTATAAAAATCACGATCAGAAGGGGTCCCTGAAAAGAACTCTGAGGCAGATCGCTGGTCACTGATATCCAATCTGAATATGATCCGTCTACAATAATTTTTTGCTATCTATGGGCAAGCGAATTCTGGGTCAACAAAGCAATGTCTCCTTGCTTTCTTAGTAAGCCTTGCATGGACTACCTTATCAAATCCCTTCCCTTGCTGAAATCCATACAATCGCCAAGATCCTTTTGCATAGTGAATAGTACCTGTGCTGTCTCCTCTGGTTCCGCACACACTTTTCCATTGTCACGGTTCATTGATCCTATTTTCTCGCATCTTATCCTCTCGCCCTTCACAGACCTGTCGATTGCCTTAGGGTCTTCCTTAAACTGCTCGCCAAGGCCTTTTCATGGCTCCTTCTGGCTCTCCTAATTTAATTTTCAAGCTCCTTCCTGCTAGCCTTATCATTTTATATATCTCTATCAATACCTAGTTTTTTAAACATTTCGTAAGCCTTTCTTCTTGACTATATTTTCATTATGTGTACACCATAGTTCCTGTACCGTAGCATCTCTTTTCTGTCTCATTGACACCTATCTATGCAGAAAGCCACGCAAATATCCCCTGAACATTTGCAACATTTCTGCCATGCATTCTCCTGAGAACTCTGTTCCTTCTAAGTCTCTGCCTGATAGCTTCATATTTCCCTCTACCTCCAGTTAAATGCTCTTGTTACTTGTCTGTTCCTATTCCTCTCCAATGCTATGGTAAAGGAGATAAAATTGTGATCGCTGCCTCAAAAATGCTCTCCCACAGTCACGGTCCGGATCGGCGTCCCTTTAAAATTACTTTGTTTATGATACGATCCGGACCGTTGACTCCCTGTTTCCCTTTGGTTCCATGTTTTCCCGTATCCCTCGGGCTTGGTGATTGGAGGCAATTTGCTCTCGGTTGAACCGGCAGTTTATAGTTTCTGGCTTTCAGCCGTTCGGCGCGACAGCGTTTGCAAAGTCAGCGAAAGTACTGCGAGCCCATGTCATCTGGACGGAGAAAGCCTAGTCTCTTCCCGGAGCAAGTGCCAGCAAGCCGCCTTCCCTTGTCAGTACGGGTCAGTCAAAGTTAACCCGCTGTGGTGAGTCATGAGCTCGCCGCGGCTTGAAGCGTACTTGAGCCCAGTTATAGGTCTGTCCATTATTCTGTGGTCTCCGTATCCATGTCGTACGTCTAAAAGCGATCCCGGCCTTGTACCAAGGAATACTGGGTCACTGTGTCAAGAAGATTCCCGACTCCGTCATGTGTTTACGGAGGATTCCCGGCTCAGTGTTTTATGTCCTGTGTCTGAGTCTGTGCCGTGAATAAAACAGAATTCCTGTCTCCGGAGGCTCCAAGTCTCAAGTCCTGGCCCTGCCGGCTCCAAGTGCCGAGTGCTGAGCCCGGCGGCTCCAAGTCCCGAGACCTGGCCCCGGTGGCTCCAAGTACTAGGTCCTGGCCCTGGCGGTCCGTGATTCCGACTCCTAGCCCATACCCTTATTCCCAGCCTTGTCTCAGGTCTGAGTCCTTGTCCAGTTCACTATTCTTGCTTCTGCTTTGCACCGAGCAATAAAATTAATATAAGTTAACCTCACATGATGTGTTTGAGTCTTGCATTTTGTTCCACCCTTGCTCCCAGCACAGCCCACTGAGATACCTGACACCTGACCAGGTTCATTTACCAACAGTAGATCAAGTGCAGCCACTCCTCTTGTAGGCTTATCTATATATTGTGACAGGTAACCTTCCTGAACACATTTAAACTCTACCCCATCTTAACACCTAGCACCAGGGATATGCCAGTCAATATTGGGCAAATTAAAATCTCCCACCACGTCAACAATTATTTGTTACACCTTTCCAGAATTTGTCTCCCTATCTGCTCCTCGATGTCTCTGTTACTATTGGATGATCTATATATTTAAAAAAAAACACTCAGTAGAGTTATTAACCCCTTCCTGTTCCTATTGTCCACCCACGGAGACTCAGTAGACAAGCCCTCCATCACTTCCTCCTTTTCTGAGCCGTGATGCTGTCTCTGATCAGCAGTGACTCGATCCGACCACTTTTGCCTCCCTGCCTGTCCTTTCTGAAACAGCTGAAGCCTGGCAGTCTGAGAACTTAAGACAATAAGACCATAAGATATAAAATCGTAAGCTATTCGGTACATCGAGTCTGCTCTGCCATTCAATCATTGGCTGATCCAATTCTTCCGGTCATCCCCACTCCCCTGCTTTCACCCTATACCCTTTGATGCCCTGGCTAATCAAGAGCTTATCTATATCTGCCTTGAATACACCCACTGACTTGTCATCCACAGCCGCTGTGGCAACAAATTCCACAGATTTACCACCCTCGGACTAAAGGAATCTCAGTTCTTAAAGGACGTCCTTCAATCCCGAAGTCGTGCCCTCTTGCCCTATAATCGACTATTATGGGAAATAACCTTGCCATATCTAATGTCTTCAGGCCTGTTAATTCGAAATGTTTCTATAAGATCTCACGCCCCCCCCCCCCGCACTCTCCTGAACGCAGCGGAATACAGCTCAAGCGTTTCCAGACGTTGCTCATACGGTAACCCTTTCATTCCTGGAATGATTTTCGAGAAGCTTCTCTGAACCCTTTCCAATGTCAATATATTATTTCTCAAATAAGGAGCACAAAACTGCTAATAATACCCCAATTCTGGTCTCATGAGTGCCTTATAGATCCTCACCAATCACATCCCTGCTCTTGTATTCCATACCTCTGGAAATGAATGCCAACATTGCATTCGCGTTCTTCACAACCGATTTAACCTGGAGGTTAACCTTTAGGTCATTTAGCACAAGGACTCCCAAGCCCCTTTGCATCTCTGCATTTTGAATTCTCTACCCATCTAAATAATGGTCTGCCCGTTTATTTCTTCCACCAAGGTGCATTACCATACACTTTCCAACATTTTCCTTCATTTGCCACGATTTTGCCCATTCCCCTAAACTATCCAAGTCTCTCTGCAGGCTCTCTGTTTCCTCAAGAGTACCCGTTCCTCCACCTCTTTTTTGTATCATCGGCAAATTTAGCCACAAATCCATTAATTCCGTAGGATAAATCATTGATATACATCGTAAAAAGCAGTGGTCCCAACACCGACCCCGGTGGAACTGCAATGGTAACCGACAGCGAACCAGAATAGGATCCCTTTATTCTCACTCCCTGTTTTCCGCCGTCCAGCTAATGCTACGCCCAAGCAAGTAACTTCCCTATAGTTCCATGGGCGCTTAGCTTGCTAAGCGCTTCATGTGCGGCACCTTATCAAAGGCCTTTCGGAAACCCAAGTACACCACGTCTACTACATCCCCGTTGTCTACCCTGCTTATAATTTCTTCAAAGGATTGTAGTACGTTTGTCAGTCAGGATGTCCCTTTCAGGAGACCATACTGGTTTTATCCTACCTTGTGATGTCGCTCCAGGTACTCCGTAAACTCTTTCTTAACAATAGATTCCAACAGCTTCCCAAGCACTGATATCAGGATAACAGGTCTGTAGATTCCTTCCTGATGACTCCCTGCCTTCTTAAATAGCGGAGTAACATTTGCAATTGTCCAGTCATCTCGGACAATGCCAGAATCTAGCAATTCTTGTATGATCATCGTCAATGCCTCTACAATCTCTCCAACTACTTCCTTCAGAACCCAAGGGTGCATTTGATCAGGTCCAGGAGATTCATCCACCCTGAGACCATTAAATCTCCTGAGCACCTTTCTCAGTCGTAATTTTCACAGCAAAACTTCACTTCACTGACACTCTTGAATGTCCGGTACACTTCCACT